>NW_007044792.1:83311-91347 GCF_000164805.1 Carlito syrichta
AAAAAAAAAAAAAAAAAATTTTCACTTATACATCCTAAGAGCTGATTTTATTCTTAAACACACATAGCTATTGACATAATTGGCTATCTGAAATTACGCCAAATTGCACTATACCCAATTAGTATCATAGGAATTGATAATTATGTATTTTCTGTGGTTCATCTTGATTATCCTCTAGGATTTCACAAAACTTCAGGCCACCAGGAAGCAGTTTTTATTCTACCCTTGCCTCTTGTGCTAGTCATTTGCTTACTCTCTCTTAGCTCTATTCTTTTTTACCCTTGTCCTGCTTTGTACAAAGGGACCTTACCCTTGAAACAGTGTTTCTCTAAATCCCTTGCCGATTGGTTTCTGCTTATATTTAGCCACTGGGAAGCACTGTTGGGAGATTAGAAGTCAGACAGAGGGAAGAAGTCAGTGCTCCTTCTGCTTCTGGGGTGTATTCAACAGCAGAAGGTGGTTACAGACCACCATTAGTGATAAGGTCATAGGCAATAGTAAGTAACTAAGGGCTCTACATGGCCTTTGGAGGTTCTAGCTACAATGACAGAAACTGCAGTGGCAGAAGTAGCAACAGCAAAATACTGTAGGCTCTGGTAACAATCAACTTCTCCCTCTGTTTTCTTCACTAGGGGAGATACAGAAATCTCTGGGTTACTTCTATTTCCTTGTTTTGATCCTGTATCCTTTTCAATGCCAGTGCTAAATGCCCTTTAAGTAGCTTATGTGGTACTTGTTTTCCTGACTAAGTGATGACTTGTGCATTCAGTATACTTCAGCCTACCCTAAACGTGAAAGCTAATGGTCTTACTAAAACATGTCACATTATATCACTTCTTTGCTCAAAACCCTCTAATGACTTTTAATGCCACTCAAAGTAAAACCAAAGTTCTTTATATTGCACTATAAAGCCCTACAATTTGGTCCCTAGTTACCCCTTTGACTTAATTTTGTACTATTAAATGTTTGCTTCCAGACATATTAACATCTATGATTTTCCTTGAGCTCTTGCTCCTACTTACAGATTTTTTTATTCATTATTCCCACTGCTCTTAGATGCTCTTCCTTGAATTTTAACATGGTTTTTTTTTAAAAAAAATCTCAATCAGACCTTTATCTTTATAGAAATAACTTCCCTGTCCTTTTCTTTTTTCTAAAATTGTATTTTAGAAAATACAATTGAAAAAAAATCACTCCCCCAATACTCACTCCCCCAATACTCATCCATTCATGTTCTCTGTAACATTAACATCTTCAATTTTACTTATTTATTTTGTTACTGTCTGTCTTCATTAACTAGTGTGTTTACTTCATGAGGGAGGGATTTGGATTGTTCTATCATTACTATATTACTAGACTACAACATTGCTTGGTTCAATTAAAATTTTTGAACAAACTAAATAATACTTTGTAAGAGGGCACGAGTGGCTGGGAGGAAACTTTTAGGAGTCACAGGTAAATAATAATTATGACTTGTACTAAAATATTTCAGTGGAAATACATAGTGGCAACAGATTCAAATCACATTGGGGAATATAGATATGTCATATATTATTTATATATATAAATAGAGGAGACACACACACACACACACTATATAGAGCTAGCTACAGAACAATGATTATTTGTAATTCTTCAGAGATAATAAATAATTTGAAATAGTGTTATAATGAGAGACTTTGCAATGGAGACAGAAATTTATGTAGAAAATAAAAAAAGGTGATACTTCTACAATATACATATAATAAGGTTTTCTACAGACATTGAAAAAGGGATGTATAACAGCCTATGTTTATGATAAGGCAGTGTAGATATAGTATAATGATTGAAAGAATTACAAAAACTCTCCTAAATGAAAGTATGAGAAACAGTTCTTTTTCACCATTTGTAATCTGATGCTTTCACAGTAAGTGATGTTTTTTTTCAAAAAAAGCATTATGCCCTGATTCTTGCCCTTTTTATTCTTGTAAATGTAGTTATATAAATCAGAAGATAATATGATAGCCATATTTTTAAAACAGAAACTGTATATAGATGTATGTATCAGTTAGCTATCACCAAAATGATGCTGAATAGCAAACAACAAAAAATCTCAGTGAAATTCAACAATTTATTTAGTTGACTCCTCTGAAGGATAACAAAGGAATGTTAATAAAATAAGGGCTGGTGTGTCTCTCTTGATCTCTGCTAGACTCTCTTACATGATTCTGGT
The DNA here is from genome assembly GCF_000164805.1 of Carlito syrichta. Classification (NCBI taxonomy): domain Eukaryota; kingdom Metazoa; phylum Chordata; class Mammalia; order Primates; family Tarsiidae; genus Carlito; species Carlito syrichta. Next base: position 85,524 of record NW_007044792.1, read on the forward strand.
CAGTCACTTTAGGCCACAACAGCTAGGGAGACTCTGTTTCTTACTCCAGTTTACATCCAGATTGGATGTACATGTTTCTCATTCATCTTGGACCAGTCAATTATCTGGGAATAGTCTTCTAATAGCATTGACAGCGGTGCAAGAATGCAGGTTAAAACTGATAAAACCTCTTAAGGCTTAAACTTTAAACTGACTTACAAGTTTGCCCGAAGCAAGGCACATGGCTTATTCTAAAGTCAAGAGGAAGAACTAAAAAGTCACATGACAAAAGGTGTAGATATAGGGAAGAGTAAAGCATTGTGGTCAAGAACACAATCCATTACACTATATAGAACTAGCTGCATTCCAGTAATTATTTATAATTCTTCAGAGATAATACATAATTTAAAATAGTAATATAATAAGACACTTTGTCATGGAGCAAAAATATGTGTAGAAAATAAAATAAAATAAAGGTGATACTCCTACAATGTGCACATAAGGTTTTCTACAGACATTGAAAGAGGAATGCATATTTTGTCCTACTCTACTATAGTTCCAAAACAAAAAAAAGTGAGTCACAGACTTCAAAAAATATATTATATTGAAGAGAACACAGACTGTTAGATAATGTATAAGCTAAATTTAAGTAAATATGTTTTAAGAATGTACATCATTTATTTAGAGAAGGTTTTATGAAAATGTAAAATACAATTAAAATAATGCATTTTAGTAAACAATGGCAAAAATAACTTGAGAAATGACTGTATTCTATGTCTTCTTGATTTTAACTTAATTATAATAGTCTCTTAAGATATGCTTAATGAAGATTAACTCAATCAAGTAAACAGGAAAGAACTTAAAAATCATTAGTTTATTTTGTTTTACAGAAGAACAAATATCAGAAATGTTTGGTTGTATTATTGTCTTATAGACAAAAATGGGCTTGAATTCACTGCATTTGAGCAAATTCTGCTTGTTGTCATTAATATTCCCCTTTTCACATATAATTAGATAATGCTTTCAGGTGTGATTTCTGCTCTACTGCAGCCTGTTGTTCGGAGGACACACACATAATTTTTAGGCTGAGAATTCATCTTCTGTGAGAGCTAGTCATCAAGCATAAATGAAACTTGGCTATGTAAAGTGGATCATAAATTCAGCCTGGGTAACAGTGATGTGGCATAGCAATTCATTAGTTGAATTACTGTTATTGAGACTGATTTTCTAGTTTTCCTTATCTCTTCAAAGTGAGTTAGCATTAGCAATAGACACATACTTATTTAGAAATCAGCTTTAGTATTACACAAAAGAAATGCTTTCTTTATTCATTTGTCTCCTGAGATATACAAATCAGTATAAGGTTAAAGTCCCCAAAATGTATTTTTAAATAAGATAAAAATATGCTATGTGCATGTTCTCATTATTATCTATTGTTTATGAATTTAGGAATAGGGTAAAGAGTAATATGGTGGTATTCTTTCCATTTAAGTGAGGAATGTATCCTCAAACACAGCTCTTGTACTTCTTGTTATGGTCCGGGAAAAAATGTTTGCACATGTACACAAAAAGATTTATAATAATAATCATTATAGAAATCTTAAACATATTAAAATTAAAAATACCCATCAGTATCCGGACCAACTAAAATATGATATTGCTATGCCATGGAATATTTTACAGCAGTTACAAATAATTAATGAGAGAATATATACATACCTATGGGGTAAGATTCCCAAAGTAATGTATAATACCATTTGTCTCGACACACACATTATAAAATACTAAACTATATAAATATATGCATGTATAAACTTATGTTTACCCAGATATATACACATTTATATGGACAGATACTTTGAAAACTGATAATAGTGGCCAACACTCTGGAAGGAAGTAAAATTTGGAAGTAATGGTCAAGGAAGATTTTAGCTTTATCTGTATTATATGTATTTTCTAGCATAAATAATAAATATTTTAATGGAAACATGAACTTAATATTCATTCATACAAATGAGAAAACTGAGTTCCAGGAAAAAGTGGATAGAAAATGAATTAGCTTTATTAAGATTCCTCTTAGTTTTAGAATCAAGTTCACTGCTTGCAAACATGTAACCTTTGTCAAGTTACTGTATCTTTCCAGTCTACAATTTAATCATCATTAAAAATGGAAGTGATAACAGTACTGATTTTCTAAAGATATGTGTTAGGCATGTTTTATACCGTGTCTCATCTCTCAGCTCATCTTTCTGCTCCCAGTCATTGACTACAAAGAAGTGTAGCTTGATGAAATTTTAGCTCCACTTCATCAAGTATGTCATGAGTTATGCCACCATGTGGGAGGCCTGTGGGAACCAGTTTATCTGATATGACCATGTACACACCATTAAGTGCAGGTAGATGAAGGGTCCTTGGGAATCTCCAGAGAGATTGGGTCACAGCAGATGCAGTTGGGTTCACTTCTCCTCCTCTCTCTTACTTGACTCTTCCCAGTCTCCTTTGCAATTCTATTTTCCTAGGATTACTTCTAAAACAATCTACTTGCATTCGAAGTATTTGTTTCAGGCACTGTTTGTTTTTGTTTGGAGTCTGAGGAAGAGAGTGAAAGACACATGGACTGAAACAGGATGTAAAAACAATCTACTCTGAGAAGTTTATAAAACTGTTCCGAGTAAAAGTTAGCATACTGAATGGTAGATATTGTTGATATATCTGCAATTGTTAAAGGATTATTGAAGTGTAATTGATACACATAAACTACACATATTTAAAGTGTACCATTTGATGAGTTTTGGCATACACACATAAAATCATCACCACAAAGATAACAGATTTTTAAAATCTCTTCCCCCAATTTTCTTGTGGCCAATTGTAGTCTATCTCTTTCTTTATCACTGTCAATAAGCAAACACCACTCTGCTTTCTCTAATTAAAGACACATTTTTATTTTGTATAATTTAATATAGATGGAAACATGGAATCAGTATGTACCCTTTTCTGTCTGGCTTTTTCTCCATGCAATGATTTTGAGATTTGTGTTGTTTAATGTATCAATAGTCCATTCTTTTTATTGCTGCATAGTATTTTTATTATATAGCAATTGTTACTATCTACAAGGGGGAATCCCAAAACACCCGGAATTATTTTTTTGAGAGTGGGCCCCTTGTAGTACAGGCTTCCCCACCAGGTATGTGTTCTAGGAACCCATCAGCATCAGTGTACCAGCTAGAGTTGTTTTGAGAGGATGCATTTAGCTTCAGTGCTTTTTTTTTTTTTTGGAGATCCTTCCAATGTGTTTGCCCCATTTCATGATGGATGATTTAGGAGTGCATCTGTCCGTACTATATTGAGTGTTCAGCAGTTTTTGACCAAAAACAGCATGACCTCTGTGCTGCCCATCAACCCTATTCACCAGATCTTGCCCAGAACATCTTTTGTTTGTTTGTTTCCCCAGATGAAAAAAAAGTTCTCAAAGGAAAACATTTTGTTGATGTGGAAGAGGTGAAACAATAAAATGGCAGAAACAATAAAAGGTATCAAAATTGACGAGTTCAAAAACTGTCTTGAATAGTGGAAAAAGAGTTTTGATAGGTATATGGCATCAAAAAGAAAGTAATTTAAAGATGACTAAAGTTTAAGCATGTAAGGATAAAATAACAATTTTTATAAAGAAATTCTGCTTTTTGGGGTTCCGCTTTTATATTTGTCTGTTGAAGGACATTTGGGTTATTTCCAGTTTTAGGCTTTTATAAATAAGATGACTGTAAACATTCATTCAAATTACTTTGTAAATATATGCCTTTATTTCTTATAAATAAATACCTATATGTGAGTTGGCAGGGTCATATAGTAGGTATATGTTTAAACTTTTAAGGAAGTCACAAAATACTTTTCAAAGTTATTATAGTAGTTTTCCTTCCCTCTAGTAGAATAAGCTTTCCAGTTTTTCCACAGCCTAACACCTAACACCCTTGATAAGCTTTTTTTTTTCTTTTAAGCATAGTGTATTTTGTGGTATCTGTGAATTTAATTGCATCTCCATGATTACTAAGGGTGTTGAATATCTTTTCAAGCATGTATTTGCCACCTATACATCTTTGTTGACGTATTTAAAATAGAACATTAAACATTACCCCATTTAATGATCGGTATGGCCCAGACTGAGTTTAAGATAAAAGACCTAAATTTACCAACCCTGCAGTGAAGTCTTGGTTTCAGTGTTAATTTCATATACTGGGCATCTAATCATGCAGAATGTCATTTTAATTTAAAGTGTATAGTAATGTTGCACAATAAAATATTTAAATATAAACTGAATATTTGTTGTGTGGTTTAATCAATAGTCCTCATAACTTTTAAAAATGGGGAAAATTTTCTGTCTTGGTTTTTTTAAAGGAAACTTCTCAAACGTGCAGATAAAACAAAGATAAACATTAACACTCATTTAACTAATCACAGCTCAGTCAAATTTTGAAATTTTCTGCCTTCTCACCCTTCTCCAAAGAAATCTGTCTTAAAGGTAGTATTTAATTTGCCTAAGAATATCTTAATACTTTTGTTATCTGAGAAGAAACATAAATTATGCTCTTATGTTATTATTTCCCATGGTATTACTCTTTATGTGAATGGTATCATATGGCACATATCATTCTACAATTTGATTTTCATTCAGTAGTTTTTGATACCTATCTCTGCTGAATATTTAAATAAATAAAATTTATTTATGTACTATATGGTATCACACTATTAAAATACACTGTAATTTATATAACCATTCTTCTGTTAATATACAATGTGTTTTCAATCTTTTAATCATTGCAAGAAAGGTTATAATGCATAGTTCTACACTACTTCTTTGTCCAGGTCTTTCTAGGGTTAAGTAAATAATTCTTGCAATCGCTTTAGATAAACTTTTGATTCAAAGAAGTTACTGATATAATCAGATGTATCAACAATTTATTCTATGGTTGTGTGCTTTGTGGCTCATTTAAGAAATAAATATATTCTAAAATATTCAAAGGATTCCCTCCTTAAATATGGCTTTATAACCAGTAAGAATCCAATTTTGCTTTTCTTCTTTTTTGATGTGCAATTGTCACAGCAGAGTGATTAACCACATAGTCCATTCTTTATTTACCAATTTGTAACACCAACTTTGTCACATATAACTACTTTTTGCATTAGGTCATTTGCCTAAACCTGTGTGAGAAGCACGCTGTCTTAGTCTTAGTCACTTTATTAAGCCCTGAGATCCAGTGGTCTTAATACCATCGTTACTTCTTACCTTGTTCTCTGTCAGAGTCTTTTGGTTACTTTGGGCCCTTTGGAACTCTGTATAAACCACTGAAAAATTTTAAAGAAAAATAAAATGTTGAAATTTTTATTTTTATAAATTAATTATTCACATTTATACGATTTTAATATTTTCTAACCAAGAACATGAAACTGTGTTTGTTCAGAAATTACTTAAATCTTTTAGTAAAATACTCTCCATGTAGGTTTTCATATATTTGGCTTAATTTATCACTAAGTAATTATATCTTTAAGTACCCAGGTTATATTTATTTGTGTTTTAATTGAAAATTCTCATAAATTTTTGCTGATATACAGAAAGATAACTTTCACACATTAAAAAAAATATATCTTTGAACATTTATTAATTCTGACTTTGTAAATTTAGACTCTCTTGATTTTTACAGCACTTGTAAATGCAATAAATAAGGTTGTTGTATTACTCAGGGTTCTCCAGAGACAGAAGAAATAACAGATGCAGCCGGGCTCAGTGGCTCAGCCTGCAATCCCGCGCTTTTGGGAGGCTGAGGTGAGTGGATTGCCTGAGCCCGCG
>NW_007044792.1:91412-94762 GCF_000164805.1 Carlito syrichta
AAAAAAAAAAAAAAAAAAAGAAGTAACAGAGCATTGATGGATGGATGGATGGATGATAGGTAGATAGACAGATAGACAGATAGACAGATAAAAGAGGATGCATTAGGGGAATTGACTGATGTGATTATGAAGGTTTAGCAATCCCATGATAGGTCATCTGCTGGCTGGGGAAAAAAGTCAAGGACCTGAGAACCTCTGGGAGACTAGTTGAATGCGGAGGATTTATGATGATATAAGTTTCAGAGTCCAAAGGCTGCAGAAGCTGGAGTGATGTCCAGTTCTTGGTTGGGGAGGGTAGCCAGGGTTGGGGGTGGGGGTGGTCGGGAAAGAAGGTGGGGGGAGAGAGAGAGAGAGAGAGAAACACTACATTTACGTGAATTGCAACAAAGTAATCAACGTTGTTTTAATTTTTTAAAAAAGCCTTCCTTTGGGAGGCTGAGGTGAGTGGATTGCCTGAGCCCGTGAGTTCGAGACCCGCCTGGGCAGGTGAGACCTCATCTCTACAATAAAATAAAAAAATTAGCTGGGTGTGGTAGCGCACGCCTGTAATTCCGGCTACTCGGAAGGCTGAGGCGGAAGGGTCCCCGGAGCCCAGCAGGTCAAGGCTGTGGTGGCTGGGAGCGGCCACTGCACTCCAGTCTGGGCAACAGAGTGAGACCCCAACTCAAAAAAAACCAAAACCTAAAGACATGCATTTTGAAATGTGACTGTGACTTTCAAAATGTTTTATATAAAACTGAAGTATAATCAATTATGATTATATTTTCATTGACAGGACATTTTTTAGCATCTTCTAAATATCAAATATTAATTAGCTAGATGTAAGGAAAGTAAAGATAAAAATGCATTCTCTACTCTGAAAACATTTTATAAATGCATTACTTTTAAAAAATTATTTTCTTCACTGGAATGATTCAGCAGTTTTTTTCTCACTAGAAATCATCTCAAAATGTACTTATTGTCTATCAATAATACACTTCTACTACCCACCTTGTAGTCCTCAGGATAAACACCTATTTTGTCATCTCAGCTGTCCTTTTGCCTTTAGGATTGACAATAGTATTTATTTTAAATATAATTTTCTTATAAGTATTATGTTTGGAGATGAATATGAAAAGGGCAGGGGATTGCCAAGTCAGTGATTTTGTGTAAATTACCTGATCTCTACAATTCTCATTTGTTTGATATTTAATATAAGGTATTAACAATACGCTAAAGGGTTTGAGCGAAAATAAATGCAAAAAATATATTAAAATGCTTTGTTCACTTTTAAGAGCAATACAATCTTAATTAAGCCATGGAAACAATTTTAATGTCCTTATATTCAAAATATATGAAACATAGTACTCTTACCAGTATTCCTTAGAGCATTTTAGAAGACAGTTTTCTACAAAATTAATATTTTCTAAATAATATATAATCTATATAATGATATCACCTCTGTAATTAAAAACAATTTTTGAAGACAAGTTCAAACAAAAAAATCAAATATTTATTGAGCATCTTCTATGTATACTAAACTAGGAAGGCCCTGGAGATTCCACAGATGATGTTTCTACCTTCACAAAACTTATAGGTTTTATATCAAAGTAATCGCTCCAAAGCATCAAATTCTGAAAAATATAAGTCATTGCAGAACATTTGAAATGTAAACACAGTTGAATATATCATGTAGTTCATAATCAGGGTAAAACACAGATAATCAGTATAGCTCTTCCTGGGGAAATAAAAACTCATGCTGCCATTTATAGAGAAATAAATGGTACCACAAGCAAATCTGCCAGAAACATGGAACCAACCATGTTGCCCATCAGCTGGATTGGATAAAGAAAATGTGAGATGTGGTTGAGCTCTGAGTCCAGTTTTCTAAAGGGATCCCTCTTTGAGAGGTAAAATGAGGGGACTTTCAGCAAGATGGTGACGGGGCAACCTGGTCTATGAAACCCTCTGCAAAGGAGAATGCAGAGGGTCTCTGGCTCTCTACCTGAGGGCTGCAGACCCCAACGTCGGCAGCCTGCTCTTCACAGGGAGCTTTGCCGTTGCCACTACTGGGGCATCACAGCGGTCTGGACAGTCACTGCAGCTGCAGACACAGCAGCCGCCACCCTGCCGTGGCCTCCGTGGCGGCCATAGCACATCGTGCCACGCGTGCCTGAGGCGATCCACGACCTCAGCCCTTGAAGCCCCTGCAGGCAAATCTGCTGGGATCGCTGCCACCGTGATGTCCTGCCAGCCGTGGGTCTCCTCCCATGTGTCCTGAGGCAGACTCCCATCTCCGGCCTCTGCCCGACTCCTGTCCAGCCCCACCCCATCTGGGGCAAGCAGCTGAGATAGCACCACCTGCTGGCGACTCAAGATAACAACACCAAAATGGGAGAAACAAGCTTGAAAAACACACAGGCCAGATTTGAGTGGTGAACAGAGGGTGATCTGAACTGTCCTTCACAGCAGGCCAGGGGCAACTGACCCTAACTGTGAACTAATTTACCAGCTTGAAAAGAGAGCTAGAAATCAGAGCTGAAAGGACATTGGACTTAAACGAAAAGTCTCAGAGTATGCTTAATTGGTTCTGTTAGTTTAATGACTTAATTCTATTCCTACTGTTTTGTTCCTTTTTTTTCTTTTCCTTTCTTTTCTTCTCTTTTCTCCTCTCTGTAAACCATATCTTTGTATAGAGGAACAGCACACCAGTAAGGTGGTTGGTTAGCTTGTATGATAGCATCATTGTATGCTTTGGTTTTTTTTTTTTTTGTATGGGAGTTGGTTAGTTTGTAGACATTGTCTATTGTTTTTACCTGTTTCAGTTTAGGTCTCTCTCTCCACTTGTTGGTATACCCATCTGCTTCCCCCCTTACTTTTCTCTCTCTCCACCTCACTCTTCCCCTCACTGTCTGCTCCATTCTCTTCCCTCTGCTAACCACATTTTATTTCAGGGAGTAAACCTACAGCCCCACTGCATGGACAGATTCCAAGGCAATGGGAAGTGGGTTTCAAATTATCCATACACCTGTCGGAGAATACCAGGACCTGCAGATAGATTTTGAATCACAGCTTCCCCCTTAAGTAAATCTCAAAACTGCAAAAAGGACCACCCCCAACCTACAGTGCAACTCCAGAATTGAACAAAGTAAGAGGACATACATAAAGAATAGGAGATTGAACAAACAGAACTAAAAGCAATCCCTCTACCCCTGAATAACATAATTAAAGAAGAAGTGACGTGGAGGGAAGGAAAAAGTAGGGAAGGGGAAAAAAACTGCACAAATGAAGAAAAACCAAAAGAAGAATTCAGGTCTCACACAGACCCCTGGGAGATCAGACACTGAGAAAACAGATTCCAGAACACAAAC
>NW_007044792.1:94900-97126 GCF_000164805.1 Carlito syrichta
ACAGCATAGAAAAGAAGCTCAAAAAGACAGAAAAAAACCTTCAAGAGATGAATGATCACTTCAAGAGACCAAACCTAAGAGTAATTGGCCTTCCTGAGTCAGAGAGAGAAACAGAGGCCACACTGAAACAAACATTTCATGGATTCATTCAAGAAAAATTCCCTCATCTCATCAAGGATGAAAAAATTCAAACACAAGAGATTCAGGAAACCTCTGCAATACAACAGATAAGACCAACTCCCATACATATAAAAATAATTCGCCTAAACAAAGTAGGTACAAAAGAAAAAATCCTAAAGGCAGCAAGAGAAAAAGGTCAGACTGTGTACCAGGGAAGACCAATTAGAATAGCAGCAGATTTATCTACAAAAACCCTCCAGGCTAAGAGAGCTTGGAGCCCTGTCTTCAAAGTTCTAAAAGATGAACAATTTCAACTGAGAATAACCTACCCAGCCAGCTAACCTTCATCAGTGAGGGAGAATTGAAATCTTTCCCAGATATTCAATCCGTAAGAACCTATGCTGCCATAAGACCACCTCTACAAGAAACACTTAACAAAATATTGAACACAGAAGAAAAGGAAAAAAGAACAACAACATTCTTCACAAGAGTACAGGCAAAAGATTAAAAACACACATGATCCAACTCTAAAACCAAAAGAAAGACAGCACACAAACAGGAAGAATAACAACTCTGTAAGAATATTATAATAGGGATCAACTCTCACATTTCAATAATTAGTTTGAATGTGAACGGACTAAATGCACCACTGAAAAGACATAGGATGGCAAAATGGATAAAATATCACCAGGCAACAATCTATTGGCTTCAAGAGACTCATCTTACTAGAAAGGACACTCACAGACTCAAAGTAAGAGGATGGGACACAAATTTTCAGGCAAAGGGAACACAAAAGAAAGAAGGAGTCGTGACCTTAATTTCAGACAAAATACCCTTTAAGCTATCAAAAATTTAAAAAGATACAGAAGGCCACTACATAATGATAAAAGGTTCAATTCATCAACAAGAAATATCCATCCTAAACATATATGCACCCAACATAGGAGCACCAACTTTCATCAAGCAGCTCCTAGGTAAACTAAAAAAAGATATCGACTCTAATACCATCATAACTGGGGACTTTAATACCCCACTCACCACCCTAGACAGATCATCAGGACAAAAAATCAGCAATAAGATCCAAAACCTCACTGTGACTCTTGATCAAATGGATTAATTGATACCTACAAAACCCTCCAACCAAAGACCACAGAATACACATTCTACTCATCACTGCATTGAACGTACTCTAAGATCGACCACATACTTGGCCATATATCAAGCATAAGCAAATTTAAATGGACTGAAATTTTGGCATGCACCTTCTCGGACCACAGTGGAATAAAAATAATATTGACACCAACAAGGTCCCCCCAAAACCCACAAAGACATGGACACTAAACAACATGATGCTAAACAACTCCTGGGTCAATGATGAAATAAAAACAGAGATGAAAAGATACCTGAAAACAAATGTAAATGAAGAAACATCTGACCAAAATCTCTGGGATGTCATGAAAGCTGTAGTAAGAGGGGAATTTATATCCCTACAGACGCACATGAAGAAAATGGAAGGATCACAAATTAACAGCCTAAGAAGCCACCTAAAAATGCTGGAAAAGCAAGACCACAAAAACCCTAATTTCAGCAGAGGAATCCAGGTCACCAAAATAAAAGCCCAAATCCAGGACATTGAAGACAAAAAGATAATACAAAAAAACAATGAAACAAAAAGTTGTTTCTTCAAAAGGATCAACAAGATTGATGGTCCCCTTTCTAGACTGATCAAGAAAAAAAGAGAAAAAGCTCAAATAAACACAATCAGAAACACAAAAGACGAAGTCACATCTGATCCTGAAGAAATACAAAAGATCATTAGAGACTACTATGTACACTTGTATGGAAACAAACTTGAAAACCTTAAGGAAATGGAGGACTTTCTGTCATCACACAACCTGCCTAGGTTGAAACAAGAAGAAATTGAGACCCTAAATAGACCAATAACATCAAAGGAAATTGACTACGTAATAAGAAAACTACCTACCAAAAAAAGCCCTGGACCAGATGGCTTTCTGGCAGAATTCTACAAGACATTTAAGGAGAAGCTCATACCAATCCTACTGAAGCTATTCCAGGTGATTGAGAAAGATGGAACTCTTCCCAAAT
>NW_007044793.1:0-1487 GCF_000164805.1 Carlito syrichta
CCTAATATTTTTAAAATTTGGAAACTGGTAAATAATGAATGTAATGAGCATATCCACTGTGCTTACTAGTCTTATTTAGTTATGTATTTCCTATTATTTCATTGGCCACCACAAGTCAAGCAGTTATGCCATCTGTTTCTAAACATTAAATCATAATGATTTGCAAAAGTAAATGAACCAAGTTTTTTGGCAAGGACACATAAACTGTAATCTAAGAAAATGCTAGTATCCAAAATGGGTTTTGGATAAAGAAGTTATTTAGTATAAATACATAAGTGAACATTAACCTGAAAATGCTACTATGCTTTTAGATGGATAATTCTGCTTTCCAATATCAAAGGAAGAAGGGAAGTTGGTGTAGTTATGCTTTTACAGAAATCTCTCACACATGTTAAGTATATACTTGGTAAAGTGATTGTAGTCATTGAGACTCACTGATTATCTGAATCACTATGATGTGAACACAATTTTTGAGGGTTTTTATTATCAGTAAATCTGTTTTAACTTTTAATTGACTTTATCCTAATCCCAATCATAATCAACTATATCTTCAGGCTCAATACATCTGCCAGGCATATACTAACAGCTCTTACTGAGATAGAAAGCAGATAAGCAATCTCTAGTGGCACTTGTAGACATCTCTTTTATTACCCTTTTACTTCTTTTCATTTCATTAATGATATTATCTACTTTCTCATCTTTTCCATTTAAAAATTGAGAAGAAAAGTGATGGATGCAATCTGTTCCCTATATAAAGAAGGTAAAATATTTTACAAAAAAAAAAATTATGGATTAACCCTGAGACTTCTAGTATTACTTAAAATAAGACTTTTCTTTCTCACTCAAAATGAATGTCTTGAATCAAACTACACCTGTACGCACCAATATGAATGAAGCCAGATTTTAAAAAACCAAACAAACAAAACAACAAAAACTACAATGTATGATTTGTTTTGTGTAAAGAACAAATTCAGCAGAGAGTGAAAACTACTCTCTGTAACCTCTCTGCTGGTAAATCTCAGGAGGAGGAATAGTGGCTGGAAAAAGGCACAAAAGGGATATTTGAGTATTAGATATACTTGATTCTTGGTTTTCTGGGACTGGTTATATGTGTGCTTATTTCTTGAGTTTTCACCAAGATGTACAATTATAATGTAATTTTTCTGCATATACTATATTTCAATGAAACTATAAGACATGAATGAAGTAGGAAACTGTGATTCTGGAGAATGTGCAAGATAAACTCCTTTCCTCATCGTATTTAATGACTCAAAAGAATGGTTGATGCTGCGTTTTCCTAGTTCTTTTCTTGGAACATTCCAGTAGGCAGATATCACTGTACCTCCCAGAGGGAATCTGGCTTGTGGTTCTCTGACTTACATAGTTTTGTGGTTTTAAAGCCATGTAATCAAGTTGTTCTTGGGTTGAGTTTGATTCAAGACATTCATTTTGAGTGAGAAAGAAAAGTCTTATTTTAAGTAATACTA
>NW_007044794.1:0-1020 GCF_000164805.1 Carlito syrichta
CCTCATCTCTACAATAAATCAAAAAATTAGCTGGGTGTGGTCGTGCGCGCCTATAGTTCCAGTTACTTGGAAGGCTGAGGCGGAAGGATCGCCGGAGCCCAGCAGGTCGAGGCTGCAGTGGCCAGGAGCGACCACTGCACTCCAGTCTGGGCGACAGAGTGAGACTCCAATTCAAAAATAATAATAATAATAATGATAATAATTTGATCCCGCCCAAATCTTAACAACTTAAGAAACATACCTCTAGATAACATTTTATCAAAGAGGATATTAAAAGGGAAATAACAAAACATCTCAAACACAGAGGAAGTGAAACTACTTCATACCAAAATGACGTGGCAATATAAAAGCTACACTCAGGAAGAAACAAATTATGATCTTAAATGTCTTCATTATTAAAGAAGAAATACAGGAAGTGAATAATCATCTTAAGAAATTAGAAAACAACAAAAGGAACCAAAAAGAATAAAGAGTAAATATAAAAGCTATTATTAATGAACATACAAAAAATAGTAAAAAGGAAAAATAAATTTAAAAATTGATTTTTAATAAGACAAATAAAATAAAACCATCAAAGCTGATGGTTTCCTAGAAAAAAATAAGTTATCAAAATTGACTTAAAAAGAAATGGAAATTTTGAGTAGAGCAATTTCTATAAAAGGCGTTGTGCATGATACCAGAATAAGATGGTTTCACAGCTTAGTTCACTCTGAACTTTAACAAACAGATAATATTAATATATTATTTAAAGTATTCTGGACTTCAGAACAAAATGGCAGTTCCTGTGGAAGAAGATGCTGAAGAATAAGCTAGAATGTTGTATTTTATGAAACCAATATAACTTTAACATGAAGACCTGATAAGGGGTATATACAAAAGAACTATAGACTAATTTTACTTAGAATTTAAAATATAAAAATTATATATGAAGTTTTTTGTTTTGTTTTGTTTTGTTTTTTGAGTTGGAGCCTCACTCTGTCACCCAGACTGGAGTGCAGTAGCTGCTCCCGGCCACCGCAG
>NW_007044795.1:0-880 GCF_000164805.1 Carlito syrichta
ACTCACCTCAGCCTCCCAAAGGCGCGGGATTACAGGCTGAGCCACCGAGCCCGGCGAATACATTTTTTTATGTGCCACAAATTCCTGAAGCATGAAGATAATGGATGAAGGTCGTATTGTATTGTACAATTTGTGATAACATTTTAGGAATTTGTCAGCTAGTCAGCAAACTATAGGGAAGACAGAAATGAACAAAATACCTTTAAACAATTGCCCCTAGGCTAGTGTACAGGAGACATGACTGAAGAGAGACTCTTGTCTGTCTGAGCCTGATAAATTTTGCTTACCTCACATAGCTCAGATTGCTCTGAGCTACTTTTCTTCTCATTTCCTCCTTTTGACTGAAATCTTTCACTTCTGAAAGCATTGATCATCAACATTTGAAATGCAAGATTCTCCTACATTTTTGGAAGGCTCATTCCAAGATAATCTCATTCCATGTCAGAGGGAAAGAGAAGAGGTACTATGGCTCAAGAATTTAGTGAGATCTTAGGCTAAATTAATTGACAACACAGAGACAGAGCAATTGGGATTTCAGCTAGGCCACCTGTTTACAAAGCAACTGTGGTATGTTGAATCATTTCTAAGCATCTAACTATAATGATTTTAGTTTTTGTTGTTGACTTTAGACATCTAAAAATGCAAAGCACAATCAATTTAAGAATGAAAACTATTACACAAATAAGGACAGTTATTAATGAAACAATTTGAAATCCAGATTTGAAAGGTGTTTCTATTCCTGAAGATAACAAATCAAATAAATCATGTAAGGGGTCTGTTTTTCTAACATCTTGAAGTCATTTGACCTTTTGAGTGATTCTATTTTTTTTTGAGTTGGAGTCTCCCTCTGTCGCCCAGACTGGAGTGCAGTGGCTGCTCC
>NW_007044796.1:0-874 GCF_000164805.1 Carlito syrichta
AAACAGATGAATAAATATATATCCCTCTTCAGTAATAGCTACTCATAACAACTACTGTCAGCCATCTCCAAAACTGCAGTTGTAACCAATGACTTACCAGCCATCATACACACAAAGGTCATGGTTCCTCTCACAGTACAAAGTAATTCCTGGTACTTCAAAAGCCAAAGAGATTAGGTAACTCAGTACAAAAGAGGACAGACAGACCTTTAGACGTGAGAGGAGCCTGCCTATGACTCTTAGAATACCACAAGGAATACAGAAGGCCCCCCAAAAGAGGATGAGCATGGCATTGCTTTCAGTGTTTCCCAAGGGGTCTCAGGACTACTAGAAGTCTCCTCTATATTTCTTCATGTGGTATCAAAGATGGTAAAAGGAAGGAGGAGCAGAAGTGAAAGGAAATGAAAGAAGAAGTATTAATGGAGTCAATTTGTGGAGATGTTAAGCGTTCTAAAAGGCCAATAAAGTTTTACGCTTTTCTTAGCCAAAATTATGCCAACTAGAAAGAAAGCATACAATGAAAAAATGGTTTCATTTGACTAAAAAAATTTCCAGAGACATGACCCAAAGGAGAAAAAGCAGAAAGGATATAAAGAACACACACACACACACACACACACACACACACATATATCTTAAATATCAGCTTTTGATTACGCTGTCATGATTATAGAGGGCTTTAAAAGATCCTTTCAAATCTCTTATTAGATTTCAGCCAAGACAAACTGAAAGTAGGCCCACCATTCAGTTTTCTTTTTTTCTTTTTGGGTTCTAAAACCTGCTTTCCCACTTGTGCATGCAAATAAATTAATTTAGGAATTTCGAAAGACCTCTATTTTGGCCATGGTGATTTGGGATCATTTCGAGTTATGTG
>NW_007044797.1:0-2831 GCF_000164805.1 Carlito syrichta
TGTGCAGGTGTCTTTTTTGTAGAGTGATTTATATTCCTCTGGATGTATTCCCAGGAGAGGGATTGTATGGAAGGTCAGTTTTTAGTTCTTTTTGAAATCGCTACACTGCTTTCCGTAGAGGTTGGACTAACCTGCACTCTCACCAACAGTGTAGAAGTATTCCCTTTTCTCTGCACCCATGCCAGCATCTGTTGTTTTTTTATTTATTAATGATGGCTATCTTTACTGGAGTTAGGTGGTATTTCATTGTAGTTTTGATGCATTTCTCTGAGAAATGTATTAGTGAGACAGAGCATTTTTTCATGTATCTATTGGCTGTTTGTGTCTTCTTTTTGAAATGTGTCTACTCATGTCCTTTGCCCACTTTTTAGTGGAGTTGTTTGTTTTTTCCTTTTTCTTTGTTCCTTGTAGATCCTGGATGTTAGGCCTTTGTCAGATACATAATTTGCAAATATTTTTTCCTTGTCTCTTTACTCTTTTAATGGTTTATTTTGCTGTACAAAAGCTTTTCAGTTTGATGAGGTGTCCCACTTATCTATCTTTGCCTTTATGGCATTTGCTTTTGGGGACTTGGTCAAGAATTCATTGCTTCAAGCCGGTCTCAGTGGCTCAGCCTGTAATCCTGCGCCTTTGGGAGGCTGAGGTGAGTGGATTGCCTGAGCCCGCAGGTTCGAGACCTGCCTGGGCAGCGAGACCTCATCTCTACAATAAATTAAAAAATCAGCTAGGCGTGGTAGCGCATGCCTGTAATTCTGGCTACTCGGAAGGCTGAGGCAGAAGGATCGCCGGAGCCCAGCAGGTCGAGGCTGCGGTGACCGGGAGCGGCCACTGTACTCCAGTCTGGGCGACAGGGTGAGATTCTAACTCAAAAAAAAGAATTCACTGCTTACTCCGATATACATAAGGGCGTTTCCTACAATATCTTCTAGGATTCTTATAGCTTGAGGTTTTACGTTTAGGTCTTTGATCCATTTCGATTTGATTTTTGTATATGATGATAGGTAGGAGTCCAGTTTCATTCTTCTGCCTGTGGTCAGCCAGTTTTCCCAGCACAATTTGCCAAATAGGGTCTCCTTTCCCCAGTGGTTGTTATTGGTGACTTTGTTGTAGGTGATTTGGTTGAGAGACCAAGTTTTTGCTTCTGGAGTCTCTGTTCTGTTCTGTTGGTCTATATGCCTATTCTTGTACCAATACCAGAATGTTTTGGTTACAGTAGGCTTGTAGTAAAGTTTAAAGTCTGGAAGTGTGATACCTCCTACTTTGTTCCTTTTGCTGAGGATTGTTTTGGCTATTCGTGCTCTTTTTTGTTTCCATATGGACTTCTGTGTTGTTTCCAGGTGTGAGAAAAATGATATTGGTAATTTGATGGGTATTGAGTTGTCTGTTGATTGCCTTGGGTAGGATGGACATCAACAATATTATTCTTCCAATCCATGAGCATGGAATGTTTTTCCATTTGTTTGTGTCATCTTTGATTTATCTGAGCAGTGTTTTGTAGTTCTTGTTATAAAGATCTTTCACTTCTTTGGTTAGGTGGATGCCAAGGTTTTTCCTTTCTTTTCTTTTCTTTTTAATGGCTATTATGAATGGGATGAGACAATATGCTTTCTCCACTGAATTGCCTTTGCATTTCTGTCAAAAGTAAGTTGTCCATGTATGTGTTGGTGTATAGCCTTTTTGAGCTAACAAATATTTGTAAATTTTTAAATAATAATACTAGGCGGATTAATAGCGATTAGATTTTATCTATTCATTATATTAGTATTTGTGTTCTAGAACTCATACAATTAAACAAAATAACCACTAAATATATATATATATATATATATATATATATTTAAGTCAGGGTTTCACTCTCTTGCCCAGCCTGGAGTTTATAATCACGGCTCACCATAGCTTTGGCCTCCTGGGTTCATGTGGTCCTCCCATCTCAGCCTCCTCCCATTTGTGCCACCACAAATGGCTAATTTTTTTTATTTTTTGTAGATACGTGGTCTTGTTATGTTCCCCAGGCTGGTCTCAAACTCCAGGGCTTAAGCGATCCTCCTACCTCGGCCTCCCAAGTGCAAGGATTACAGGTGTGAACCACCACATCCTGCCTGTAACCTCTAAAATTATTCGTAAATTTATAACATTTTAAACTTTAAATACATTAATACATTTAATCATATGTAATGTTTTTTAGTATTTAAGAATATTTAATAATGATCTGATCTAGGAGGTCATTCTGTGATGGTTCTATTTGGCTTCAGGTAAATGTTGATTTCTAAAATCTTAGCCATTGGGCATTAGACCAAAATATATATTCAGTTTGCTTCCAAGAGGTTGTATAAGTTTTCACTGGGTGAATGAAAGTTCCTATTTCTTCCATACCTTTGTGAGTACTGTCACTGAGCAATATTTAGTAATTGCCTACTATGTGCCAAGGTGGTTTACTGGATAATTGGGGTGCTCAGTGAACAAAGCAGACGTGATCTCCGTTTTCCTACCACTTGTCTGGAAGTAGAGACAGACACTGAACACCTTCTTTTATAATTTTTAATTATAATAGGTTTAAGTGCTACAAAGGAGCAATATTGAAGACCATTAGAGCATTTTTAGGGGGAATAGGGCAATAATTCCTTAGCAAACCATACTTAAAACCTCCATCTGTGCTTAAGTCCTCCTCCTCCCCTCACGACCAATTTAGTTAAATAAACCCTGGTATTAATTATAGTATACTAGGTAAACAAATGTAGATTTCTTGCCCTCTGAATTGAAAATTTCTGGATTTTTTACTGTAGTCAAGTGTTTAAATCCAGGTTGTGAGGTGTTTTTTCACCTATCTTAGA
>NW_007044798.1:0-868 GCF_000164805.1 Carlito syrichta
CTGCATGGATACTCCTTCCTTTATAGAAGTGGTTTGGGAAGAGCTCAGAAAGGCTGTTTCCAGGGCTATAAGCCTCATCTCGGGCCTGAGCCAGAGCTCATGAGCCCGACTCCCTGCAGAAGCAGCAGATGGCTGGGCCTCGTTCCCTCAGTCCCTGAAGGCTGGTATTTCCACCGGGGGTCACTGCTTATATCTTTGCTTGGCTGAGCAGGTTGTCATATGTGTGGGAAAAATTCAGCTTCAATATGAACATTGGACTCAATGGCAGCCATCTCTGCAGGAGACAACAGCAGCCCATTGAACTAGCTGTTTTCCACGCTCTGCCTGGGGGACTATGTTGGAAGGTGTTCATAGGAGTTTGAGCCTGGGATCTCTTGCTCGTTCCCCATTGGTGGTGGAGAACTTGGACAACACTTCTCTTTGGTTTGTCTCTCCATTTGACAGGACACGGGGTTCCATGTCGTACAACCTCATGTACATGTTCCAGGCTTGGAGGCCGCAGGAGGAGCTCAGAGCTTCCGGTGGCAGCTGGCGGCCATGCTCAAGCCATCTGCCTCTGGATCCCACCTGCCACCTGGCTACGGCCTTCTGATTTGTGCAACCTGCGTCACGAAGTGCGGACAGATCGAATGGATGGATGGTAACACACGTGAAATAACCCCAGCAAGAGTGTTGGGCTGCAACTAATATTTCAGATCACGCGCTGCATTATGGGGACCAAAACAGGCATGAAAATGCTAATTGCATAGATGCAGATAGTTATAGAAATGGATTGTTAAAACAAAAGTTGAAATAGCATCCTCTTTCTATCTCTCAGGTCCCAGTAATGCTTTGCCACAAGGTCGTCTGGGATTGGAATTGCTTCTGA
>NW_007044800.1:0-1368 GCF_000164805.1 Carlito syrichta
AGATAGCTAGCTGACTTAAACAGTTGGTTAACGAGTTATCTAACTGTTTTAACCAGTTGGCAAATGAGTTATCTAGCTAACTTTACATGGTTAAAGAGTTAGCTAGGTGAATTGACTTGTGGCTGACGAGTTATCCAACTACTTAGATTGTTTAACACGTTGGCTGCCTACTCAGACAACTTCTTTGCTGGCTTAACAATTCGGCAAACTAGTCGGCCGACTAGTTAGCTGGGTTAACAAGAGGACTGACGAGTTGGCCCACTATTTAGCAATGTTAACTAGTTGCCTGCTCGTTTGCTGACCTAACTAGTTGGCCAACTAGTTGGCCGACACATTAGCTGACCTAACTAGTCGTCCAACAAGTTAGCAGACCTAACTAGTCGGTCGACAAATTAGCTGAGCTAACTTGTCAGTTGACAAGTTGGTCGACTAGACGGAAGATTGTTTAGCTCACTTTACTACTGGAGCAGCTAGTTGGTGGACCAGTTACATCACTTAACTCGTCAGCCAGCACGTGAGCCAACAGGTGAGCTGACTTAACTAGTCAGTGGGTGAGAGAGCCGACTGGTCAGATGACTTAACAAGTCATCAAGTGAGTGGTTTGACTGGTAAGCTGACTTAACTAGTCAGCTGGCTAGTGAGCGGACTGGTCAACTGACTTAACTAATCTGCTGGTGAGTGTGCTGACTGGCCAGCTGACTTTAGTCGGCTGGCAAGGGAGCCAACTGGTCAGAAGACTTAACTAGTCAGCCACTGAGTGAGAAGACTGGTGAGTCAAATTAACTAGTTGACCATCGAGTGAGCTGATGTGTGAGATACCTTAACTAGTAGGCCAGCAAGAGAGCCATTGGTTAGCTGATTAACTAGTCGGCTGGTGAGCAAACCAACTACTTAGCTGTCCTGTTTACCTGCAAGCAACCTGACGAGTTAGTTGGACTTTTGACTGGTGAGTGAGCCAACTAGTTTGCTGACCGGTTGACAGGTGAATGAGCAGACTAGTTACCTGAACTGATGGAAAGTGAGCGAGGCCACTAGTTAGCTGACCAGCTTGCTGAGTTGCTAGCCCACTTGTTAGCTAAGTAACTAGCTGATTTTGTGGCTGACTTAACTAGATAGCCGACAAGCTAGCTGGCTATGTGGTTAACATAACTAACTAGCAAACAAGTTATCTAGCTGTCTATCTATATGACTTAAATAGCTAGCTAACTGGCTAGTTAGTTGGCTAGCTGACTTAACTATCTAGCTGATTAGTTAGTTGACTAGATAGCTGACTTAAATTGCTAGCTGACAAGCAATCTGACTACCTAGCAGACAACTAACTAGTTGAATAGTTAGCTGACTTGCTAGCTGACTTTAAATAGCTAGCTT
>NW_007044801.1:0-1520 GCF_000164805.1 Carlito syrichta
GGGTGTGTTCAGGGTGATATGGCCATATATGTGAACACACTTTAAAAACAGGCCCTGGTCGGGCGTGGTGGCTCACATCTGTAATCCTGGAATTTGGGGCTAAAGTGGGAGAATCACTTAAGCCCCGTTTGAGACCAGCCTGGGCTACATGGTGAGACCTTGTCTCTACAAAAAAAAATCTAAAAATTAGTCCCAGATACTTGGGAGGCTGAAGTGGAAGGATCACTTTAGCCCAGAAGGCCAAAACTGTGCTGAGCTAAAATCATGCCACTGTACTCCAGTCTGGGAAACAGAGTGAGACCCTGTCTCAAAAAAAAAAGGTCCACTCTCCCTTGACCTCTGGCCCTCCATTGTGGCCTTTTGGGACCACCTGCTGCAGGAGGCAGCGACCAGAGTCAAGCCCAGAAATCCCCTTCTCTTTCACTGAGACCACCACCTCACAACCCTCATCTTCCCTTCCATCCCAGGGACCTCTCGCATGCGCTCTCCATCTTCCTGTCCATTGGAGTGACACAGTCCAACCTCTCATGTTACAGCTGAGTTGGGAACAGCTAAGCCAGGACACTCACCATCTTGACAAGCGGCAAGTCCTTTCATTCTTTCACTAGAGAAAGGGAGGGGATGGACTAAGAGTTTGGTTGGCTTCATTTGAGCTCCTGGGTTTCTCCTTCACCCAGGCAACCCCAGGTTCTGGTTAGCTATGTGCCCACATCCTGTATAAAGAGGAGATTCTGGGGTCAGGTGTGGTGGCTTATGCCTGTAATCCTGGCACTTTGGGAGACCAAGCAAGAGGATTGCCTGAGCCCAGGAGTTTGTAACAGGGCAACATGGTGAGACCTAGTCTAATTTAAAAAAAAAAAACAAAAACAAGCCGGGCTCGGTGGCTCAGCCCGTAATCCCGTGCTTTGGAAGGCTGAGGTGAGTGGATTGCCTGAGCCCGTGGAATCGAAACCTGCCTGGGCAACTTGGTGAGACCTCATCTCTACAATAAATCAAAAATTAGCCAGGTGTGGTAACGCCCACCTGTAGTTCCAGCTACTTGGAAGGCTGAGGAGGAAGGATTGCCAGAGCCCAGCAGGTCGAGGCTGCGGTGGCTGGGAGCGGCCACTGCACTCCAGTCTGGGTGACAGAGTGAGACTCCAACTCAAAAAAAACCCAAAATAGCCAGGTGTGGTGGCGTGTGCCTGTAGTCCCAATTACTTGGGAGGCTGGCTGAGGCAGGAGGATCACCTGAGCCTAGGAGGTCAAAGCTGAAGTAGCCATGATCATGCCACTGCACGCCAGCCTGGGTGACGGAGTGAGACTCCTACTCAAATTAAAAAAAAAAGAAAGAAAAAAAGGGTTCTGGCCTGGTAGCATAGCGGGTGGGAGCACTATGAAGCCAGCTGATTCTTAGCCAGCTATTAGGTGTGAGTTTAAGACCATGAGCAAAGCCAGGCTCGGTGGCTCAACCTCCTGCACCTTTGGGAGGTTGAGGTGAGTGGATTGCCTGAACCCGCAGGTTCGAGACCCGCCTGGGC
>NW_007044802.1:0-852 GCF_000164805.1 Carlito syrichta
CATCAAAGACAAGAGTGTGAGAAGGGGACCACAAAGGGCTCTGACATCCAAAACGAGACTCTTCAGCCGGACAACCGTCCTAACAGGCCGCCTCTGATCAGGAAAGGGGCGCTCAAGCGGCAGCCTTGACTGAAGAGAACACGGAGACCCCCACCTTTCGTCTGGGGGCGGGAGGAGGCTGGAGAGAGGGAATGGGCACGGGAGGAAGTGGGGTGCGCGCCCCAACCTTCCAGCTTCCGCTTGGAGTCCCGAGAGCAGAGGGCATCACGAGAGAGGAAAGGGTGGCCCTCCTGGGGGCCCAGGAAGGGATTTCCTCGAACGTCTGCTCCGAGCTCTCTGCATCAAAGCCGACGTGGTGGTTTGCTGTGGTTAGGCTCGGGGCGTGGTCTAACGGAGCCTTCTCGAGCCACTCTGGGCTCCCACGTGGTGTTCCGTGATGTCTACACCAGATCTTTCGCTGTGGTTTTTGCTGAAGAAACTGACTAGAAGCAGATAAATTGAAAGCCTCCCAGGCTTTTCAGGAAAATGTATTAAAAAAAATTTAAGCAGTGACTGGGTCTACCTTAGTCTCGGCAGTTAAATTCTCAAGCAGTGCCGGGGCCCCAGCACCTGCAGCCATGGTAGAAGACAGTGGACATGCTAAGGCCGGGGCTGGCACAGGACTGTGGACACACTGAGACCAGGAGCCCCAGGCCCTGCAGCCACAGGGAGAAGACCGTGGACATGCTGAGGTCAGACTGGCACAGGTCTGTGGACGCACTGAGGCTGGAGACCCGCTCACAACACCCACCCCAAGAGTGGCTGTGGGGACCGTGGGCTGGGAAAAGCCTCCCAGAAGGAAAAGCCCAGGGA
>NW_007044803.1:0-894 GCF_000164805.1 Carlito syrichta
GGAAGGATTGCCAGAGCCCAGCAGGTCGAGGCTGCAGTGGCACGGAGCCACTGCACTCCAGTATGAGTGACAGAGTGAGACTCCAACTCAAAAAAAAAAAGAAAGAAAAGAAATTCATATGGAAACATTACAATCATGAATAGCCAAAAGGATCCTCAGCAAAAGAAACAAGTGGGAGGTATCACACTTCCATTCTTTGAAATTTATTATAGGACTATAATAATCAAAATAGCCTGGTATTGGTACAAGAAGAGGCATACAGACCAATGGAAAGGGATAGAGATTCCAGAAGCAAAACCTCAATTTCTCAACCAACTCATCTTAATCAAAGCCTCCACCACAAACTACTGGGGAGAGGAGAACTTATTCAGTAAATGGGGCTGGGAAAACTGGCTGACAACAAACAGAAGATTGAAACAGGACCCCTACCTATCACCATACACAAAATCAGCTCTAAGTTGATCAAAGACATAAACATAAAACCTTCAAACTATAAGAATCTTAGAAAATGCAGGAGACACCCGTATGGAAATTGAAACTGGCAACTAATTCCTTATCAGAACCTAAGTGCTCATACCATAAGAAATAAGATAGAGGAGTAGGACCTCATCAAACTGACCAGCTTCTGCAAAGCAAAAGAAACTATCAAAAGAGCAGGGAGACAGTCCAGTGAATGGGAAAAAATATTTGCCAATTGTATATCAAACAAAGGCCGAACATTTAGGATCTACAAGGAACTCAAACATGCCGAAAGGGAAAAAAACAAACAAATATGCCCATTAAAAAGTGAGCAAAAGACATAAATAGACACTTCTCCATAGAAGATATACAGGTAACCAACAGACACATGAAAAAGTGCTCAGCTTCACTAATCATCAGAGAAATGCAAATCAA
>NW_007044804.1:0-926 GCF_000164805.1 Carlito syrichta
AGGTCTGAGCCTCCCAGCCCTGCTTGTTCCAAGGCATGTGCTCAGGAAGGACTGTTAAAACTGGTGGTTTTCTTTTAATACTTCTGCCAAGCATCTATAGCTGAATTTGGGTATGATGCAACTTCAAGGTATTTCCACCTGACCAGTAAGAAAACTATGCCTAAAAGAGGTAAACTGTTTACCAAAGTTGTTTAAGAAAGGGGCAGACTTGAGGCTGGTTTCTAATCCAGGGCTCTTCCAGCATGTCCCTTCCCATAATTGTGCAGTTCCAGCAGCGGGTCTGAGAATGCCCAAGGGTCAGGACCTGTAGTAGGTGAGTCTCTGCCTAGACGCAGAAGCAACCTGAAGTTCAGAAAGCAGTCATGCGTCCTACTGGCGACAAAGTGACATTCTACAAGAACTTGCTGAAGTCATCACGTACCATGCTGATGAGCAATCAGGAGGCTTCCAAATCAGAAAATTAAGTGCACATAGAGAAGCTCTCTTTCCTAATTGGGATGTAGTCGTCACTCCAAGATGAATTGATCATTTATAAGGACCGGAAGAAATTTAGGATTATTTGGAAATGGGTAGTCTTACGTTCCCAAGAGTTTATACCATCATTTAAGTTAGCCAGGAAATTTAAAACAATTACCACCACAGGAGAAGTGGTGATAGAAACAATAGCGAGAGAATTGAAGAACAGAAGGCGGGGAGTTGTGCCACAGTGACCATATTCCCTGGGGCTGGCCTTGCTGTCATGACCCTTCCTGCCGGCAGTGCTCGACCTCTCTCCATATACTGGCTCTTTCCATCCTTGGAGTCTTTAGCCTCTGGTATCAAGCTGTCCCCCTCTCTGAGGAGCCCTCTATCTTCCACTCCAGCTCTAAGTCTTCATTACCACCTGCTGTTTTTTCCCCCATGGCGTGTGTGTGTGTGTGTGTGTG
>NW_007044805.1:0-843 GCF_000164805.1 Carlito syrichta
GGGGAACAGGCCTAGGTGCTTAAGCTGGGCAGACGGAAGATAAACTGGGCAGAGAACAGGCAGGAACAAAATGAGAGACCCGGGCGGGCCAGGACACAGTGCACGCTGCCCTTCCTGTTCACCATCTACAGTCAACCTCTGCTTCATTCCACCCACGGATGATGCTGTTGAAAGCCTGCCAAGACATCATCATGCCCTGATTCTGTGCTGAGTTGGAGCCTTTTTCTGTAGTACAACAGAGCAAGCAAAAAATAACAAACAAAGAAAGAAAACAGGCATCGTACATACCTTCTTTCTTTGCCCTGTGGGGAGGAAAAGAAATGGACATTAATTCGCCTGCCTGTATTCTGCACTGACACACACATGCTGACATGGGGTCTTTGGGGCAACTCCTAGACCCAAGCAATCCACCTGCCTTGATCTCCCAAAGTGCCGGGATTACAGACGTGAGCCACCATGCCAGGCCCACAGTGATTGTTTTAAAATCTGATTGCATTATGCTTCACAGTTGAGTCCGTGAGTTTAGGATTCTAGATTCCAAGAATCTCAAACTCCTAGGCTCAAGCAATCCTCCAGCCTCAGCCTCCCAAAGTGCTAGGATTATAGGCATAAGCCATCATGCCCAGCCACAACATTGGTTAAGACAATCAGGTTCAAGGTGCATATTTAACATTTAGCCATAAATTACATGTGAATTGCAGTGTCTCTTAGATTACTTCCATGAAGAACTTCTACCCAAATCCCACTACAGTGCACCACTATCCTTACAAGATTACGCATCACTCTTTTAGAGCAGCTTTTTTTCTTTTTCTTTTTTTTTTTTTTTGAGTTGGAGTCTCACTC
>NW_007044805.1:2180-2868 GCF_000164805.1 Carlito syrichta
CTGGCATGCTTATGGCTACCACAGCTTCAACCTGCTGGGCTCAGGTGATCCTTCTGTCTTAGCCTTCCAAGTAGCTGAAACTACAAGCACATACCACCACTCCTGGCTAAAGGAGTTGTATACTGTGTGTGTGTGTGTGTGTTTTAAGCATTTGCCCTAAATCAGAAACCATGCTAAGTGCTGTGTTTGCATTTGCTCATTTCATTGTTTAGTTTTACACTAAAAAAACAGAAGCTCATGGAGGTGATCCCTTTCCCAAAGCCATATCCCCAGAACATGGTAGAGCTGAGATTTAAACCCAGGCTGTGTCTAACTCCAAAACCCAGGGTCAAGACCGTGATACCCTAGTTGCAAAAAGCCACTGAGAATCAAGAAACCTGACTCAGAGAAGTTTGTGGCCAGTTGGAGCTCTCTACTTCCCTCTACTACCTCACCTCAGCCAGTAAAAGACACTTCACAGATGGTCACAATAAAAGACGTACTAGTGAGCAGGTGAACATGGGAAGGAGAGAAAACAAGCCTGAATGAGTATGCACAGTCCTTGAGAGTGACAGAGTGGATCCACATGCAAAAAAAAAAAAAAAAAAAAAAAGAGATTATTTAGTTGCACAAAAATCCACTTGACTCTGTGGAGCCAAAAGTTGTATGCCCTTATTGGTTTCTTGGGCTTCCTTTAATTCCATCCCCT
>NW_007044806.1:0-869 GCF_000164805.1 Carlito syrichta
GATCTCAAACCAGGTGAAGTGGGGACCAAAGTGAGGCCCAAACTTTACCTATACAATGACCATTTGTATACCTAACCCTGAATTGTACCCATAACTTAAAAAAAAAGAAGACATAGCAAGGTTCTGTTCAGAACTTTGGAGGGAAAAAGCTCACCACCTAACACCTCTGTTTTCGCTTTCTTTACCTGTAAACTAGAATAATACATGCCCTCAGAGGAATAATGTGGAAATTAAATAAGATAATGGAAGTGAGAGTAGTCCATAAAGTTAAATTATTTTCCACATTCAAGAATTTAGTACTTAAAAAATCAGTTACCTTAATGTTTAATTCCAGAAAACATATGTTAAATGATAGTTGTAAGTTATATTTAAATTTTTCCATTTCAAATTTTATAATTTTTCTTTCTATTAGGCAGCTACATGTTATGGATGAAACACATGTGATTAATCAAGTAAAAGAAGATGTATGCTATGTATCTCAGGATTTTTATAGAGACATGGATATTGCAAAGTATGTATAGCAGTAATCTAAGAGTTGGAAAGTTGCTTCTTGGGAGGTGTTACACATAGCTGAAATATTTCATAAGTCTGTTTTGTTTTCCAGGTTGAAAGGAGAAGAAAATACAGTAATGATAGACTATGTTTTGCCTGACTTCAGTACAATTAAGAAGGGCTTTTGTAAGGTAATTTCAAAAAGCAAGTAACCACTGAGTCAAATTCGAAAAGCATTTCACATCCAGGATTAGCAGGACCTGAAAGAGCTGTTGATGACTACCTCTTGGTGCAAGATAAATTTCATACACTTCTCAGTAAATTTATTTAGAAAAAAAAACTATCTGGCAAGTGATAGCACCTGGAACAAATCTGGA
>NW_007044807.1:0-871 GCF_000164805.1 Carlito syrichta
TTCCATTTTGGGGGCCAGAGTGGGATTCCAACTCCAAAAAAAAAAAAAAAAAAAAAAAAAAAAAAAAAAAAAAAAAAAAAAAAAAAAAAAAAGCTTTGACTGACACTCAGAATAATGCCCTTTCATAAAATTATGGTCATGTGGAGGGAGATCGGTGTGAAGAAGCTGAATATTTGGTTTTTAATCTTCTTGGTATCACCTATCAGGACAGCTGGGGATGTTGTACATACTATTTAGACTTCTGGATCACAGTTTTCCTATGTACATCTTGGGGATAGTACTACTCTACCTGCGTTTGGGCAGTGGATTGTTGTCTGCTAGCTCCAAGAACAAAAGTCTAATGAGTTCTAAATCTCAACTGCACAGGTCTCACCTCCAGAAGGTGGCTGTAAAAACAAGAGACCCAGCACCCTGACTTCCTACTTGTGGTCAGGGTGAGAGGAAGATGAGGTGGGAGGGGACACTTAGCAGGTAGTAAGTAGACCACTGGAGGTCAGAGTCTGACAGGACCATGGAGGTCATCTAATTCAAGCTTCTTAATTCACAAATAAGAAAACAGATTTGCCTCTGAGCTGCAATCTTAGATTAGCAACTCCACACAACAGGTCATGGGTAAGAAGAGCATGCAGTTAATATGAAGCCACCAAGCCCATAATAATAAATTAGGGGATTTTCTACCAGCCTAATCCAGGTTAGGAGAAATGACTCACTCAAGATCAACATCATTATAGCCACAGTAATAATGAGTCCCCTCTGACCCTTCTCTATGCTTAATAGCGCCAGATTTCATAAAATAGGAGCCAAACACTTACTGATGAACACACTTGAGTCAAAACTGACCAGGGAGCTTCTGATGTGTGTGGCTCACATC
>NW_007044808.1:0-831 GCF_000164805.1 Carlito syrichta
ACTCTAGCTGTATACCTAAGGGTCTACGTCTAGTTAGAGGTGGGAAACAGTTCTGGATCCAGGTCTTCTGATCCCAAACCCAGTATGCAGCTTGCTGCTTTGACTTAGAACATCTTGGAAAACACCAACTGAAAACATTTCACCCCTCCTTTGGTTCATCAAGGTTGGCAGATTCAGTAGGAAACAAACTCAGGAAGGGAAAACGTCCATGAGAATGGTGACATTCTCAAGACGTCCAAGACGTTCAAATGGGAGGGCCATTTGAAATCTGGAGAGAGCAGGCCAGACTTGGCCAGGGTATTAACAGATAAACACATCAGTTAGGAAAAGGTAGAGTGAAGCTTCCAGAATCAAACAATGGGAGTCAGCATCAACGGTGAGGCTGAATTACTGGAGGCACTGGCGAAGAACAAAGTCAGCTCTTTTTGCTCAGAACAGAGTCAGAAGCAGGTAAAGATAATTTTGAAAGATTGTGAGGTTCAGAGAGTCCAGGGCCAGAAGAAAAGTGAATGTAAGCAACGCTGAGCTGGCCTTCAGAAGAACGTCCGAGAGAAGCAGTCTGTTCTCTTGGTGTGGCTCCTAACCTCCTGCTTCCAGTGGGAGCCAAAACCCAGGAGGGAGCAGCTTGAAGCCCTCTAGGCAATGGCGACTGCCAGCAACTGGCTGGGTGGCGAACTGGCCACCAAGGACAGCTGCAGCGCCTGGCAGAAGCATTCTCCTACCCCCAGGTTTCCAGGAAGAGGGAGGGACACAGAATCCGAGACCTAGAAAACATGAGAGTTGGGAGAGTCACAGGGTATGAAGAGTCGATGATGCCTCACATCTCATCCT
>NW_007044809.1:0-857 GCF_000164805.1 Carlito syrichta
GTAAAACTCTGGCCCTGCAATTTATATGAAAGTGAATTCTGGTGTAACACACTTCTTAGTTGAACATTTCGTTATATAGTAAGTTAATGCTTTCCCAGCTCTTCAGAAAGCAATCTCTGCTGTGTCCACACACTTATGCTAGAAAAATATCTCATGGACAGCAGATTCTTGGAGTAGCAGTGATTGTATGTTTAGCTAAAATTTATATTTAAAAGTATTTCTTAGAGGGCTACTTTATTTTAATCTCATTCTTAGAGAATTTTTCAACTACACAGTTAACTCTTTGTGAAAAGCACATAAGCTTTATCATCTAACTCCTAAAAGAGATCGTGCTACTCAAAATCAATTTGTTAAAGATTTAGAGATAGAGAGCTTGAAGAAAATTGAGATAGCATTCTCGTCCTCCAAAGGAGCAGGCCCAAAGTTTGAAGTGATTTGCTTAAGGATGTAGTAAATTGACAGAGCTGGGACTAACCCAAATCTCGATTCCAGGTAATTCTCTTTCTATCCATGCAGATGAAACTTCTTTTTTTTTTTGAGTCAGAGTCCTACTGGGCTTCAGATCCTTCCGCCTCATACTTCCAAGTAGCTGGAACCACAGGAACATGCCACCACACCTGACTCATTTTTTATATTGATTGTAGAAACCAGGTATCGCCAATTTGCCCAGGCTGGTCTTGAATCTCTGGGCTCAGGCAATCTTCTTGCCTCAGCCCCCAGACAAAGTGCTAGGATTTACAGGTGTGAGCCACCCAGCCCAACTTGAACTTTATTTTATTTATTTATTTATTTATTTATTTATTTATTTATTTATTTATTTATTTATTTGAGTTGGATTCTCACTCTGTCACCCAGAG
>NW_007044810.1:0-814 GCF_000164805.1 Carlito syrichta
GGCCTGATCTGTCTCCTTTCCCAGCTGCCTGGCTGTGCCTCTCCACATGCTCCTAGGAAACATGTCCACCTTGGATACTGTAGTTCACACTGAAGAGTATTAATCTTCCTCTCGCATTTCCCTGGGAGGAGGCAGGGCTCTTTGGTAGCATGTTTCTAAGAGGATATACCTTCTGGCTGGGTCTGAAAGTGAGTTACTAGGGAGGCATCTCTGAGTAATGACCACTTTCCAAACCTCCACTTCCAAGCGGGCTTGGTGAGCACCAGAGAAGCTGCCAGTCTTCCAAGGAAGAATCCTCACTGGGAGATTTTCACAGCATATTTGGGGCCCAAGATTTTTTTAAGGCCCCACTTTATATTCTAAGCTACTAAATTTAGCTGCTTTTCAGCATGGTTCTTTGCTCCTAAAGCCTATGACTTCTCTGGTTTTCCACCTTTCAAAATGTGTGGTTTGCCTTTTCTTTTTTTAAAGAGAAAGTAAAGTAGGGAGGAGAGAACTGAAGAATAACAACATAGCACGACTGGGCGCGGTGGCTCACGCCTATAATTCCAGCACTTTGGGAGGCAGAGACAAGAGGAGTGCCTGAGCCCATGGGTTTGAGACCAACCTGGGCAACTTGGTGAGACTTCATCTCTACAGTAAATCAAAAAATTACCTGGGCATGATGGTGTGTGTCTGTAATTCCAGCTACTTGGAAGACTGAGGCAGAAAGATCACTTGAACCCAACAGGTAAAGGCTGCAGTGGCTGTGAGTGTGCCACAGTACTCCAGCCTGAGCAACAGAGCAAGATTTCAACTAAAAAAAAAGAAAGAA
>NW_007044811.1:0-1044 GCF_000164805.1 Carlito syrichta
CCCGGCTTCTATTGTTTTTTTTAGTGTCTATTTCACTCTGAAATTAATTTCCTTTCTTCTAACTTTGGGATCTGTTTTCTTTTTTCCCCCTCTAGTTCTTTGCAGTGTAAAGTTAATTTGCTTATTTGACTTTTTTTTTTTTTCTTCATGTAGGCATTCATCTGTATCAACTTCTTCTTAGAATTGCTTTTGCTGTGTCTTATAACTTTTGGTATATTGTGTCTCCATTTTCATTTGTCTAAAGATATTTCTTAATTTCTCTTTTGATATATCTTCTTTTGTCTTATTGGTTGTTCAAGAAGGTATAGTTTCATGTCCATTTATTTGTGACATTTACAGTTTTCCTTCTGCTGTTGACTTTTAGTTTAATATATTTAGAGTCAGAGAAGAGGCTTGCTATGATTTTGATCTGCTTAACTTTGTTAAGACTGGTGACTTGCTTTGTGGCCTAAAACATGTTCTATCCTGGAGACCATTTCATATACACTTAAGAAGAATGTGCATTCTTTTGAGACTGGGTTAAACATTCTATATATATTTGTTAGGTCCACTAGGCCTAAATGTAGTTTAAATCCAACATTTCTTTATTGATTTTCTGCCTGGATGATCTAGTCATTGATCAAAGTGGAGTATTGAAATTCCTCACTATTGTCTATGGGCATACCACTCTGAACATGCCTGATCTCATATGAAATCCTTTATTATTATTATATTGCTGTATATGTCTCCCTTCAGATTTGTTAAAATTTACTTTAAGTGCCGGGCTCGGTGGCTCAGCCTGTAATCCCGCGCCTTTGGGAGGCTGAGGTGAGTGGATTGCCTGAGCCCGCGGGTTCGAGACCCGCCTGGGCAGCGAGACCTCATCTCTACAATAAATCAAAAAATCAGCCGGGCATGGTAGTGCAAGCCTGTAATTCCGGCTACTTGGAAGGCTGAGGCGGAAGGATCGCCGGAGCCCAGCAGGCGAGGCTGCGGTGGCCGGGAGCGGCCACTGCACTTCAGTCTGGGCGACAGAGTGAGACTCCAACTCAAAAAAAAAAAAAA
>NW_007044812.1:0-841 GCF_000164805.1 Carlito syrichta
GTAATTGTACACCTAACCCTTAACTGTACCCCACAAAACTATAATAAAAATACTGATTAATTATTAAAAAAAAAAAAAAACAAAAAAAAACTGCCTTTGTGCTAAAATGGCTGAGTTGGGTAATTATGACTGTTTGGACTATACAGCCGAAAATATTTACAAACATTCAGTCCTTTTGCAGAAAAAGTCTGCTAATTCTGGTATATGTTAATTCTGTATAACAACAACTCTATACACATATAAATAAAATCTAATATTACAAACCAGTGAGACTGTAACTTTCAGATATTAGGTAAAGAAAAGAACTGAGGTGAAAAAGAATGGGAAGATTTTGTGAATGACTTACTATATGAGAGTGAACTAAGAGGCTACATGCTGATTATGAGGCTTTTCGCTCACACCAAACATTTTTTAATAAGGGAAAATGCCCTACCTCTGTTTCCGCTTTTGCTTCTTCTTTAGGTTGAGCCACAGGGCTAACTGGCTTGACTTTCACTTCAGTCATTCCCTGTGAGTTCCTGGAAGCTGCCACTGCCCTCGCTGGTGGCGACGTGCTGACAATAGGTTTCACTTGAGCTGAAGGTGTGGTGGAGCAACGACTGCTGCTCATCTCTATAACGTGTGATGGCGCTATGGGTAACTCACGCAAATTACTGTTTCTTGGAGCAGTGGGCTGCATTTGCTGCATCGGACGTTTGGTGACATTCTGAGATGCTGTATTCTATTCAAAGGAAAAAATAATTCAAATTATAATTGGAAACTTGATAGAGGAACATTAAAAGGTACATTATTTAATCAAAATATAACAAATCATTCTAACAAGTAAATTACTTGGGGGGGG
>NW_007044813.1:0-1186 GCF_000164805.1 Carlito syrichta
TGGTCATCCATCCCCCATCCTTGCCCCCATGCTCCATTTGAGAGGCCCTCCATAACAACGCAGCACTCCCTGGAGACACTCTCTGCCTCTGCACTTCACTCAGGCTGTTCCTGCAGCTGAAGAGGCCCTCCCAGCTCTACACGCATTCATCATATACACAGCTGAGCACTCACCTCCTTGATGCCTGTGTCACACCAAGGTTGCTGTTTTTCCATTGTCTCGCTGGCGACTCGGCGACTCCCCATGTGCAAGGCCTTGTTCACTAACCCATCCCCAACACCCATCAGAATGCTCCAGGCTTGGACTCAGCGAGTCACCATGAAAGAGCAAATGCCTCTGCAGCAGAGCTGAGGAGAGCTCAGGTCCCCGTCTCCCAGGCCAAGACTCTATGCCCATTTGACCACCCTGATATATGCCTGTGTGTGTGTGTGTGTGTGGCGTGCGCACACTGGATTGGGGAGTTACTTCAAGGGATCTTTGAATCCATTCAGATTCTTATATTGTCTATGGACAGGAAAAATAACATGCCTCAAATAGACATCCTATTATTTTTCAAATATATGCAGATGCCTCTGTGATGAATAAAATCAAAATAATTCATTTAAAGTCCATCTGAAGTCATAATCGTTGTCGTGATTATGTGTGTTTTTCCTTTATTTGGACCTCAGGGGCACACAGTGGAATGATCACAGTCTTTGATTCATGACTCTTTGCCGTCATTAGCCCACGCGTGGCCTAACTTTATTTTATTCTTGTCTTTTATAGAAGTTTGTATGTAATAGTAAATATAATAAACCTACCACCCAATTGGAAACCAGACCATTACCAGTCACTTACATATTTATTTCTGTACTCCTTACCCAGAGGGAACATGCCCTTGAATAATGCGTTTGTCATTCTCTCGCTTGATTTTTCGGTGTTCTCACGTGTATATATGCCTAAACAGTAGAGTGTTTGGTTTTTCTTGGTTTTGAACTTGATGCTAGTCATCATGCATTTTCCCAATCAGTGGACACTAAAAAAAAGTCACTATCATGTGGGGACCTGAGAAGCGATTTCTGAAGCCCGAGGGGCTCCCTAACAGCCCCCAAGCCCACCTCTGGGGCATGGTTAATGAAGGGTGGTACGTCCCCAGATGACTGCTAGGCAGCATCACAGGCGATGTGGTGGATGAATATTTAATGTC
>NW_007044814.1:0-955 GCF_000164805.1 Carlito syrichta
TGAGTGTGCCACTGCACTTCAGCCTGGGTGACGGAGTGAGACTCCAACTCAAAAAAAAAAGAAAGTGTGAAATGAAATGATGTTTCATTTCAGTATGATTTCTTCTTCAGCCAGGGCAATGATGCTGTCATTATGAAAATCTTTGTGACCTCCTTATTATTAAATTTAATAGCATTTTTGAATTTTATTTTATATTCATAATCTTTCCATTTTTACTTTCTTTGTCCTCCTCAAAATTTTTTCTCTATTCTCTGCTTAAGATCAGTGTTTCAGATTTAATGTAATCACAATCAAAGGTAAAATAAAATAGTGGTTGACAAGCTGATTCTAAAATTATGTGGAATTGCCAATGACATAGAAATAGTTCATCTTGAAAAGGAAGAACAAAAACTGGAGAACTTATACTACCCAGCTTCAAGATTACTATAAAACTATAGTAATCAAGACAGTGTAATATTTATATAAGAATAGGCAAATAGACCAGTGGAATGGAATAGAGAGTCAAATAGGTCTATATTTATATAGCAAAAAAACAAAATTTTTTTTGAGACAGGGTCTTGCTATGTTGCATAGGCTGGTCTCAAACTCCTGGGCTCAAGTCATTCTCCTGCCTCAGCCTCCCTAGTAGCAGGGATTACAGGTCTGTGCCTGGCTACAGTCAGTTGATTTCTGAACAAGGAATAAAGTCAGTTCAGTGGGGAAAGGAAACTTGTTTTAACAAGTGACATGGGAACTATTGAATATTCATATATGTCGGTGACCTGCACTGACCAGGGAAGGGTTAGGACCGCACCGGTGAATCAGAACGGAGAGAAGAAAACTACTCGGAGGCAGCTCTTCTGGGAACAGTCTGGCCAAGACTGAAGCCGATTTTATTCAAACCTTTTCCAACTTATATACCATTTTCTATACCCTCCAGCAATGTGATAATCACTCACTGGGGGCGTACAAGTTT
>NW_007044815.1:0-801 GCF_000164805.1 Carlito syrichta
CCTCGGCCTCCCAAAGTGCTGGGATTACAGGCGTGAGCCACTGTGCCCGGCCAGTATCACATTTGAGTCCACACATTCCAACAGATAGCAGGATTTTATCTTTTCAGAGTTCAGTGTTTAAGTACATCAGAAGATTAGTTGAGGCCCTGGCTATGCTGTTTATTTAAATAAGTGTAATCAGGGAAGACATTTGTATTTCCGTATTTTAAAATGCATTTCCCCCTCCTTTTGGCTCGTAGAAAAGTGTTCGTAGATGCTAATTGGTCTTCTTGCTTGGGTGTTCTTTGAGAATAAAGACTTTGTTAGCAGATGCAACCAACATTCTGAGGAAATGTTTACATCAACATTTTATGATGAAAATTCTGAACACGTTAAGTACAAAATGCAAAGGTAGTCATTGAGATGAGCATGGGCGCAAGTTCCTGGCAGCCTGTCATCCCTCCAGCATCAGGACAGTGGATGTGTCTGTTGCCTGTGACGGATAGGCCCAGGCCCAGTGACGCTTCTCTCGCTTGGAACATTGCCAGGTGACACCCTCACTCCCTCTGAGTCCCCTTGGCCTTGTCTGGGCCTGCCGTGTCGTTTGTCACTAAAGTCGGTGTGAGGGTGGGATTGTGTCCTCCAGGAGCTGTGCGGGGTCCCCGCCCCAGAGCCTTGGAACGTGGGTGGGAGTTGGGTCTTTGCAGAGGAGACGCGGCCTCTGAACAACTTTGAGTTGGGTGAGGACCATGGGCCAGGCCCGGGCCTGGGGTGGCCAGTGGCCTGAGAGAGGGGTGATGTGGATGTGGGAACAGACAGGCC
>NW_007044816.1:0-1042 GCF_000164805.1 Carlito syrichta
AGAGCACCTATAAATTAATAAAAATGAAGGAAAGGATACTGACATGTCACAGTAAATGTCAAATGGCTCTGAAACACGGAAAGATGTCAAGCTCACAAGCATGAGGTAAAACTACACTGAGATACCATCTTAACCTTTCTGATTAGCCAAGATCAAAAAGTTTGCTCACACACTCTTGTCAAGGAGTGTGGAAACAGAGTCTCATGTGTTGCTGATGGAAGTGTAAACTGGTGCAACCAATGTCTATGTCCTTAGACTCTCCAATTCCATTTCTCCATGTCTAGGAATTTATCCTGTAGATCTACTCACACAACTGCAGTAAGTCCAGAGAAGCTCAGCTGAGGTAGGAAGGCATGGTATTGCCTAGACACAAACTGAGCAAGAACTGATTATTGAAGTCAAATGTGAAAGACACGTTACTGTGCCCGGGCATTTACAGATTTACAGTTCTTTAAATCTTGTTCTAACTGTGCATTCTGCTTATAAATAGAGTACCAAGGAAATATTTATGCTTAGCTAACTTAGAAGTTAGATATTGGCAGTCTTGAAGTCCAGCTGAGTCAGACAACATGGTACCTGTTCCCCATGCTTAGGGGAAGTCTGACTGTTTAACCCATAGCTCCCTCCTGAGGGGTGATCATCCGCCAGGAGGCAGTCAAGCAATGGGTCAGTTCCCCTCTTAACGCAGGAAGCTGACACTCAGGACAGGCAGAAAGGAGTTTCCTTCCAAAGAAGATACATGAAAGGATGCTCTACTCATGAGCCACCAGGGAAACTGCATTCATGCATGCGGTGAGACAGTGCCTCTGCCCACGAGGATAGCTATCGTCAAAAGATAGTAACAGGCATGGAGGATGTGGAGAAATTGGAATCCCCATAAACTGTTGATGGGCATGTAAATGGAAGAATCTGGAAGTGCCTCAAACAGTTAAACCTAGAGTTACCACATGGTCCAATTCTACTCTACATGCCAAACAGAAACGAGAACATGTGTCCACACAAAATCTCATACATGGATGTTCAGAGCAGCATTACTCATAAT
>NW_007044817.1:0-791 GCF_000164805.1 Carlito syrichta
AATACCAGATTCATTTTTCAAATTTTATGTTGCTAAAATAATGTCACCTATTCTCATAGTCTCATTCCAACATATAAGAAGGAATGCTAACTACTCAGTTTTTATTTTCAGCTTCTGTGACTTCGGTTCTAGGAGTGAGGTGTTTCCTTGAATCTGGAGGTAGAAAGTTGCCAGGATGTTGCAGAGGCTGGAAGCGCTCACAAAAGAGAGCACTAAGCAGAGAACTGAGGAAATCCTGCAGCAACTCCATCTTTTCTTTCTTCTTCCCTTTCTATTTTTTCTTTTAATCTTTGAGGATCTGTGATCTTCTCTCTCCAAATAAACATCTTGGACAACGTCTCCATTGTAATTTGACCACAAAATTATACTTTTATATTCTGGTTTCAAGAGTCTCAGATATTGACCTCTCCTATTTCATTTTCTTGCTATTAGTGGTTGTCTCTGGGTGATAATCAGTCCTTTGCACCAGTCAGAAGATAAATGATGCCTTTTTCTTATTTCTTGGAAATAAGCAAATAATTTTTATAATTATTACAAAGGGGCATTTATAAAGGTTAGGCTAGAAATTGTTTGAGAACAGGCAGCTGCGTGGCAAAAATAGCAAATGGCAATGAGGGAAAGGCCAATTTCCTAAATATTTTACTCATCACCTTCAAATGTTTAGAAATAGTCCTTTATTCTCTGGAGTCTACATTTGTAGTCTTTGCCAGCATAATCTAAAATTTCCTGTGCTTTACTTTATTCAGAACACTTTCTTAATCAAGATGCCCAGTTCTAAAATCTGCATTAAC
>NW_007044818.1:0-973 GCF_000164805.1 Carlito syrichta
AAAAAAAAAAAAAAAAAAGATCGATGTCATAGGAGTTATTTCTAGGACTAGATTTTGGAGCACTGTCTAGAAACTTGCAGAATAAATTGATAGACATAGTTGGAGTTCTTATAAAATGTGCAGAAATTGAATGAAAATAATTCTATATTGTAATGTTTATTGTGGTTTCATCTTTACTTCTTATCCAGTGTTTCTTGCAAGATACAGACCTCATGAAATTCTGACACTTATGTAGGTTGTTCTTTATTTTCTTGCTGTGGTGGTAAATGGATGCTCAGCAGGATTTGATATTTAATTTTTCCAGGAAGATGCGAACAAGTGTTTTAAATTGTTAATTTATTCATTCAAATTCGTCACAACAGGTGATCCTCACTTCATGCTGTAATACTTAATACTGGCCATTTCTTCAAAATCTTAATCTAAAATTGTTTTTGCTAATACAGATATTTCTTCTTAATTTCTCAAGTCTGCATTGCACTACCATCCTTTAAATATTCTAGTTAAAAAATTTTAACATCATCTTTGACATATTATTGTGAATCTACATCTCACAGATATGAAAATCAGTAAGTTATAACATCCCAAATCACAATTCTCCTTCTAATCGCCACAAGCAAAATATGTACTCAGGAATTGTTTCATTCCTGGGCCACAAGAATAGTTTCTCTACTGTCATTTTTTTCTTCTTTAATTATATCTGCATATTTCTAGACTAATCTTCTCTGAACTATTTTTATCTTGACATATAATAGGAGAAAATATTTCATTTATCTATGCAAAAGCCTATGATAGTTTTATGTTGTTTATAATAGTAAATTTAAATGCATGTCTGATTTGTTTGATTTTTAAATAATTTGATTATAGATTATTTTTCTCACTTTAGTCAATTACTTAATTAGAAAATTTTTCACTTATTTAGTAAATATAAACTACCAATTGGGTGAGTTCTGCCTTCCCAGTGATAATATAAACT
>NW_007044819.1:0-1102 GCF_000164805.1 Carlito syrichta
ACTGCGATGCGCCGGGACAGGATGGTGGCCACGTCGTTGCCGACCGGCTCGCGCTTGGCCTCCTGCTCCCGCTGCTCCTGCACCTTCTTCAGCTGGATTCCTGCGGAGACAGCAAGGGGCTTAGACCACACCCTCGGCTCGCTCCAAATTTCACAAAAGCAAACTAAGGCATCTGCTGAACTTTTCTTTCCTGCTGGTGCTAGCAATGAAACGTGTTGGGAATTGGAGAGAAAAGCTTGGGGAATATCAGAAGTTTCACGACCAAGCCTGTGAACTCAAAGTCATACTTTCTATAACAAAGCAATGTCCAAGTATTAAAAAGTTAGCTATGAATTCAGTGCACATGAACACCATTAGGGACCCTTCTAAAGCTGCAGCATCCAACAGGGCAGCCACCAGCTTTTAACCATCAACTGGTCTGTGGCTAGCTGCCCAGAGCACTCAATCATCACAGAGCGCCTCCTGGAGGCGCTGACACCAAAGGCTTGTCCACACTGCTGGCTCTCAGCCAACCCAAGAAGTGACTGCTCCCACAATTACTGTCGAATGGATATAAAGTACAATCTGCTGTCTTGCTTAGTAGCAAAAAAAGAGATCTGATGATTTAGTGTTTATCCATTCGTTTTTTAATCTTTTGTTTTAAAATAATTTCAGATTTATAGACCAGCAATAAGATCAGTTGTATGCTCTGTACCCAGACTCCCCCAACTGCTAGCATCTGGCCACATTTACTTCCCAACCTTTCTCTGTAGTGTATACACACACACACACACACACACACACACACATTTCTGTGGACTATTTGAGGGTAAGTGACATATCATGTCTCTTCACCCCTAAAATACTTCATGCATTATTTCCTTAAAAAAAATCAGATCAGCATGGACACAATATTATTGTCTGCCCAACAAATGTTCTCCTATGCCAAGAAACCTAATCTAACTGCAAATGGAAAAGATTTTCCTCTGGTTCAAGATCCAAAGGGGCTCACCTGTCACTTCAGTTATCATGTCTTGTTAATATCCTTTAATCTGGACAGTTCTTTCGTGTGTGTGTGTTGGGACTTTCTCATTTTGGGAGAATATAGGCAGCTTCCCTAGAA
>NW_007044820.1:0-780 GCF_000164805.1 Carlito syrichta
GAAAGTACCGCCTGGGGACAAAGCATGGCAGGACCCAAACTTCAGGAGAGCAAGTGGACCGGGGAGAAGGACTTCGGGAACTAGAAATCCAGGGACTGCCCCTCTACGAGCTGGTGGCAGAACAGACTCTCCATGAGGTTCTGATTGCCCAAATGACTGGGGGACCATGGGGTGTGAGCAGCACCAGGAGAAGGAAAGAAGAAGGCGTATATTGAGAGAGAGGACCTGCTGGCGAGGGTGCTCTGGGGATATGAGGGAGCATGTAGCGTCCGAGGCAGCTAGGACATGTGGAGAGGCAGGGAGCTATTATAAGTGGTTTTCAGTACCTATCTTGTGTCACTCTGAAACCCACTGAACCACTTCTACCTTAAAAACATGGTCCCTTTTCTGTGATCTGGGGGGGGCCTCTGGCATTTTTGTGATTGATGGAGAAGCAGAACTCGGACAGGCCTTGAGAGGGCCCAACTATTTTCTTGATCCACTGGCCTAAGCAGGGAGTCGGGAGGACGACCAGGTCCTCAGGTAGTGGAAGGAAGCCAGCTGGGATCAGGGACCGTGTGAAGATGTCCCAAAGAACATCTTTCTCACAACACTGGATTTAATTCTTGGCCGAGTTTCCTTCATTGGAAGCCTTTGGACCCTGCTCCAGGCTTCTAGCTGTTTTCTACCCCTCAGACCAGCTTCAGAGAAAGGTCAGAGCCCTAGTAAAGTCCAGTAAACCCAGATTCTCAGAGTAGGATGGATTCCAAGTAGGACCCCAGCATTGTGGTCTAGCTGCTC
>NW_007044821.1:0-942 GCF_000164805.1 Carlito syrichta
CCTTGGTGGCACATGCCTATAGTTCCAGCTACTTGGAAGACTGAAGTGGAAGGATCCCCAGAACCCAGCAGGTCGA
Source organism: Carlito syrichta (assembly GCF_000164805.1). Classification (NCBI taxonomy): domain Eukaryota; kingdom Metazoa; phylum Chordata; class Mammalia; order Primates; family Tarsiidae; genus Carlito; species Carlito syrichta. Next base: position 77 of record NW_007044821.1, read on the forward strand.
GGCTGCGGTGGTCATGAGTGTGCGACTGCACTCCAGACTGGGTGACAGTGAGACTCCTACTCCAAAAAAAAAAAAAAAAAAAAAAGAAATATGGTATAAAAGATAAAACATGGTACACCTGGTATGGGATAGGACACTTCCCATGAATGGACCTGGCAGGACTGGAAGTTCTCCTGGGTGGTTCATTGAGTGAGTGAATGTGAAGGTCTGGGATATCACCATACACTACTGTAGATCTTGTAAACACTGAACATATAGACTGCAGTAAAGTTGTAAAAAAAAATACAGTAATTGTGCCATGACTTTGCGACATCACTAGGTATTTTTCAGCTCCATTGTAATTTTATGGGACTACTGTCATAAATGTAGTTGTCATTGACCAAAATGTCATTATGTGGGACATGACTGTGTATGAAAATGCAAAGGATCTAGAACAACTAAGAAAGTTAGAATAGTGAAGGTAGTGTGGCCAAGGATGAACAGATAAATAGAACACAATAGATCCCAGAAACAGATCCACTGGTAAGCAGTCACCTAACTTAGGATAAATCTGCATTATTATCTTACTTAATTCTTTCTATGTCCCTATGATTCCTATTCTACAAATAAAGGAGTAAACAAGCTCAGGGATATAAAATTGTACAAGGAACACAGCCTGTAAATGGCAAAATTGAGACTCACACCCAGATTTCTAATTTTTTTGCTCCTAAACTACAGCCTCCATTATGTTGGAAAATGAATTTTGTCCAACAAATGCAAATTGTCAAAAGCATATTTTTGTGAAAACTCAGTCCACAAAAGGCACCTTGTTTTATGGTCTACTGAAAATGCATTAAATGAAACTTTTTTTTTTTTTTTTTAAGTCA
>NW_007044822.1:0-790 GCF_000164805.1 Carlito syrichta
AGTAGTTTTCTTCTCTCCGTTCTGATTCACCGGTGCGGTCCTAACCCTTCCCTGGTCAGTGCAGGTCACCGACAGGACCTGAGGTTCACAAGCAAGGGTACCCATGATATTCTCAATGCCCCCATGACCTCCTTCCTGCCCTTGCTTCAAGCTCTTGGCCCATCTGGGTCCCTCCAGCTCTGGCTCCAAGGACCCACTCCTGGCCCCATCCTTCCCCAGGACCCTCCAACATCCCCAAGGTCGATGCTCACGCAACAAAGATGATGCAGAAGGACAGGAAGACTAAGGTGGTGGCTCCAGCACCCCAGAATGTCCCTAGCATCACTCCTGACCATGCTCCTCCTGTGGAAGGATGTGACCTGTTGGGGGTACTCACCCCCAGAACTGATCTCTTCCCTTTCTGCTCTCTGGGGGGCCCTGGACTTCTAGTGATGCCCAGGCGAGAGCCTCATGTCTCTCACCTGGGTTCTAAACTACCATGCAAGGTCCCTGTCTCCTAACACACCTGTCCAAGCCCCAGCCCTTCCCCTCAAGGCTCCCCACCCCCCCTCACTTACCCCACACCCCTTACCCAACAGGATGAAGACAAGAACATTCTGGGGCCAGGGAAAATCCAGGCCTCACAGCTGAGCACAAACCGGACCTGAGCTCCCCTCTGTAGCCCAGGGTTGCTGGGTGGATGGTGAGGGTGGCAGGTGTGTTCTTCCCCCAGCCCCTCCCTTGACACCTCTGCACTCACTCTGCAGGGAGATGCTCAGGGAGACATGCTGGGATCCCAGATGATTCTGAG
>NW_007044823.1:0-2828 GCF_000164805.1 Carlito syrichta
CAAGAAAAAAAAAAAGAAAGAAAATCCTGAGGTGAGTATTTTGCTGGAAAACCTAATAAATTATTCACCACAGGCACATCTGATACTGTAGAGGAAGAAAGCCAGATCCCCCAAATGAAAAACAGATACTTGACATGAGTGTTTCCCCTACTGGAGGCCACAAAGACTTGCAGACTAAAAGTTCTTTTTGAGAAGTTGCTGATTTTGAGGCTACTATTCCGACGATTATCTAAACAATTAATAAAGGTATATTTTGGATCATTTGATGGGTGGCAACTCTACCCAAACCTGCTATACAAATTCAGTCTCAGGTTAGTTCCTGTGCTTGAGAGCTCTTTGGTAGGAAGTCATTATATTTCAGTTTTCTGAAATGAATGAGAAAAGAACAGCAGCAGATAGAATGCAAGAGTGTGTCCCCAGCAAGCAATGTCTCATGGTCTGTGACCACATGTATGAGGGAGAGAGTTCCAGGGGGAGGTGGTGAAGAAACAGAGGCAGCCTGAAGCTTAGGGTCCCAGGCATGCTGAGAAGGACCAGGGTCAACTAGTCATGGCTCTGTTTGGATCCCAAAAGTTGGTTTAGTGTCAGAAAAATGACAGCATCTGCCATATTAAATTCACAGAGTTAATCTGGATATTTTGGTTTTGTACTTTCAGTTAAATTTCATTTATAAGTTTTTACTTGAGACTCCTTGCGGTACATGTATAACATATTTATATCTTGGTTTATATCAAGGCATATTTAAGAAACATTATCTAAAAAAATTCAACCTTCCATGATTTACAGGATTTTTTTCTTTATAAGTGGTCTTTTATGTCACTCAAATTTGAGAAAAATGGCTTTGACTCATTTTAATTTTAGGCAAAATGAGAAACAGAATTTAAAATTAGCTTATCTTTAGAATTTGTATTCTTGCATTCTCCTAAGATATAAGTAAAAGGATTGATGTTAATGATAGCTCAAATGTAAATTCCCCTCTTATTACAGCTTTTAAGGCATCCCAGAGATTTTGGTAAGATGTTTCTTTATTTTCATTTGTTTCCAGGTATCTTTTGATCTCTATTTTGATGTCATCATTGACCCAGGAGTTATTTAGCATCATGCTGTTTAGTGTCCATGTCTTTGTGGGTTTTGGGGGGACTTTGTTGGTGTCAATGTTTATTTTTATTCCACTGTGGTCCGAAAAGGTGCATGGCAGAATTTCAGTCCTTTTAAATTTGCTGATACTTGATTTGTGTCCAATTATGTGGTCGATCTTAGAATATGTTCCATGTGGTGATGAGTAGAATGTGTATTCTGTGGTCTTTGGATGGAGTGTTCTATAGGTATCAATTAAGTCCATTTGGTCCAGAGTCTCATTGAGGTTCCGGATCTCCTTGCTGATTTTTTGTCCTGATGATCTGTCTAAGGTTGTGAGTGGTGTATTAAAGTCCCCAGTTATTATGGTGTTAGAGTCAATGTCTTTCTTTAGTTTTCCTAGAAGTTGCTTTATGAATGTTGGTGCGCCTATGTTGGGTGCATATATGTTTAGGATAGATATTTCTTGTTGATGGAGTGAACCTTTTATCATTATGTAGTGGCCCTCTGTATCTTTTTTAATTTTTGATAGCTTAAATGGTATTTTGTCTGAAATTAGGATCGCGACTCCTCCTTTCTTTTGTGTTCCATTCGCCTGAAAATTTGTTTCCCATCCTCTTACTTTGAGTCTGTGTATGTCCCTTCTAGTGAGATGGGTCTCTTGAAGGCAGTATATTGTTGCCTGGTGATATTTTATCCATTTTGTCATTCTATGTCTTTTCAGTGGTGCGTTTAGTCCATTCACATTCAGACTAATTATTGAAATGTGAGAGTTCATCCTTATCATGGAGTTCTTATTGAGTTATTGTTCTTCCACTTGGTTTTTTCTTTTTTTTGTCTTTCTTTTGCTTTTGGGGTTGGTTCGTGTATATTTTATTCTTTTCCCTGTACTCTTGTGAAGAACGTTGTTCTTTTTTCCTTTTCTTCTGTGTTTAGTACTTTCTTAAGTGTTTCATGTAGAGATGGTTTTGTGGCTGCATAAGTTCTTAGGGATTGGATATCTGGGAAAGATTTTAATTCTCCCTCACTGATGAAGCTTAGCTTGGCTGGGTAGGTTATTCTTGGTTGAAATTGTTTATCCTTTAGGACTTTGAAGATAGGGCTCCAAGCTCTCCTAGCCTGCAGGGTTTCTGCAGATAAATCTGCTGCTATTCTGATTGGTCTTCCATGGTGGGTGATCTGGCCTTTTTCTCTTGCTGCCTTTAGGATTTTTTCTTTTGTGCCTACTTGATTTAGGCGAATTATTATGTGTCTAGGAGTTGGTCTTCTCATTTGTTGTCTTGCGGGGGTTCTCTGAATCTCTTGTGTTTGAATTTTTGTATCACTGATTAGATGTGGGAAATTTTCTTGAATGATCTCATGGAAAGTTTGTTCCAATGTGGTCTCTGTTTCTCTTTCTACCTCAGGGAGTCCGATTATTCTTAGGTTAGGCCTCTTGAGGTAGTCACTCATCTCTTGAAGGTTTTGTTCTGTCTTTTTTAGCTTATTTTCTGTGTTTTTAAGAGTTTGGGTTATTTCTATATTTTGGTCCTCAAGCTCTGAGATTCTTTCTTCTGCTTGGGTAATTCTGCTTTCCATGCTTATCAATTTGTTATTTATTTCATTCACAGTATTCTTTATTACTGTTATCTCAGATATCAGCTCCTTCCTAGTTTCTTCTTGTGTCTCCTCAATTCTTTTTAGTCTCTCCATTATTGTTTTGATATCTGCATTTGCATTTTGAGACCCTTCATACTGGGGACTTTTCATTG
>NW_007044824.1:0-889 GCF_000164805.1 Carlito syrichta
CCTCAACCTTCCAAGTAGCCGGAACTACAGGCGTGCGCTACCACACCTGGCTGATTTTTTAAAATTTATTGTAGAGACAAGGTCTCACCAAGTTGCCAGGACTGGTCTGGAACCCACAGGCTCAGGCAATCCACTCGCCTCAGCCTCCCAAAGTGCTGAGATTACAGACTGAGCCACTGAGCCCGACCTCTCTTTTTCTTTTCAGTATAAAAGTGCTACTCGTTATAAACAAATGTCAGAAAAATAACAGGAATTAAAAATAAAATAAAATTTACCCACAATCCAAGAACCTAAATGTACATGTTACAAATCTGTTGGTCTATTCATAAAGCAGACTTTTTTACAGTTCTGTTTGTGGTTATCTAACCTTTGTGAAATGAGGTTAAAAAAAAAAGCCAGCAGCCGATTCAGTTTGAAAAAAGAGAAGCAGCAGCTGAGGTGACACCGATATTCAGAGATCAGATGGTAACAGGCACATCTTGGTTGAAAAGTTACAATTGATTAGGAAAAAAAAAATGTTGTGGTCAGAATGATATTGCCGGAGAAGTGTTTTGATTTTAAATATTGATAAATCGTATAACCCTGAGTAGTTGCGTTAATAAGAGATAAGATCCAGCTCCACTTTTAAGTGACAACCTTGAAGAAGAGGGACCCTCATGAAATTAGCCTTGTTCTGATGAACACAACTATCATAACTATCATATATTTTCCTCCTCTTCCTTCGCCTCTCTCTCTAGCTCTCAGACTCAGAGCATGTAGGCTACAAACTGCTTTTTTGAGGCAATACTGACTGTATAGACCTCAGAGCACCATTAATTGGATGGTGTGAAACTAGTGCTTCAGGGGCTCAGAGCATACAACACCCTCCTCACTTCCATCCTAAGAACAA
>NW_007044825.1:0-747 GCF_000164805.1 Carlito syrichta
ACACACACACACACACACACACACATACCTACCAGACTACTACTGCTCTCCAAAATTCCAAATTCACTCATCACTCATTTTAGTGACAGCCATAGTAAGTTAGATCTTATTATACAGATTTAAAAATTTATTTTATTTTTTATTATTTTATTATATTGTGATTTTTATTTTGATGTCTATTGGAGATGCATCTTGATAAGCTATATTCCATAGCTTGTGCCATAAAATAAACCTCAATAAATTTAAAGTAAATACTGTTACAGAGTGTGTTCTGTGACCTGTGACTACAATGGAACCATACTAGAAATTCATAGCAGACAGATAATTGTAAAATGTTCAAAGACATGTAAACTAAACACATAGTTCTGCATAATTGATGGGTCAAAGTCTTAAGGGAAATCCGAAATCCAAAATTACATTGAAATAAATGAAAATGAATATATAAAAATTGCTGAGACATATGTAAAGCACTTCTGCAAGAGAATATTATAACAATAAATACTTAATTAGGATATAAGTATTCTGATGGCAGAAATTATGAACATTTAAAGCAAATAAGCAAGATAAATGTTAAAACTGGTTATGTAGAAAAATCAATATAATGTGACAAACTTCTAGAAAACCTGACCCCCCCAAAAAGAAGACACAATTTACTAATATCAGGGGGAAAAAAAGAGGAGATGTTACATACACAATGTGGCCATCAAAAAAAAAAAAAAAAAAAAAAAAAAAAAAAAAAAAAAAAAA
>NW_007044826.1:0-746 GCF_000164805.1 Carlito syrichta
AAACAGTAAAAGCGAATAGATGTATAATAGCTAAGATATGTAATTAGTAACTGTAAAACATCCCACAAAGGAAAGCTCAGTATCAGATCAGCTTAGTAGTGAATACTGCCAAATATTTAAAGAAAAATGTACTAAATTTGTTAGTTTCCAACTCTCCCTGCCCCAATGATGTTCTTTTCAGAACCTCAGAATATGACCTGCAGTGGTGCAGATGTAATTAGTTAAGATGAGGCCATGCTGTAGTGGGGTTGCCCTTAATCCAATAAGACTGCAGTCATTATAAGAAGAGAAGAAACAGACATGGAAGACAGACATAGGGCAGAGACTAGAGTGATGCTGCCACAAGTCAAGACATGCCTGGACTGCCAGAAGCTAAGACAGGCAAGGAAAGTCCTCCCATAGAGGCTTTGGTGGGAGAATGAACCTGCCAGCATATAGATTTCATATTCCAGAACTGTCAGAGAACAACAATTTCTGTTCACCTAGTGAAATGTACTCTAAAAACAGATTTCCTTTCACATGGAACTAGGAAAAGGGTGAGTAGTCAATGCCCAGTTTTTCTTCCCAATTAAATAGCCAGAATCTGTGTAATAATTGATCTACATATTCTCCTCATCATGTACATTTATCTGACCACAGCACGATTGTTGGACTAAATTGCTAATGAGATTGCCAAATAACTAGATCTCTCTCAGTGAGTGAGCCATCTTCTCCAGAGGTTTAAAATTTCTCCATTACTATCCCTC
>NW_007044827.1:0-736 GCF_000164805.1 Carlito syrichta
CCTGTAGTTCTGGCTACTTGGAAGGCTGAGGCAGAAGGATCGCCGGAGCCCAGCAGGTCACCAGGAGTGGCCACTGCACTCCAATCTGGGTGACAGAGTGAGACTCCAACTAAAAAAAAATATATATATATATCTATATATATATATATATATATAAAATTCAGCAGTTTCATGAAGGCAGAGACCACATCTGTGTACTTGTCATTGTGTCTTCGTCTCTAATGCCACAACTTGAACATTGGAAATGCACAATAAGTCTTTGTTAATGAGGAAATGCAGGCATGAACAATGTCAATAATGAGTTGAAAGCCGGGCGTTGTAGCTCATGCCTGTCATCCCAGCACTTTGGGGGATGGAGGCGAGAGGATTGCCTGAGTCCACGGGTTTGAGACCAGCCTGGGCAACATGGCAAGACCTCATCTCTACAATAAATAAATAAATAGCTGGGTATGGTGGTGCATGCCTGTAGTTCTAGCTACTTGGAAGGCTAAGGTGGAAGGATTGCCAGAGTCCAACAGGTCAAGGCTGCCATGGCCATGAGTGGGCCACTGTACTCCAGCCTTGGCAAAAGAGTGAGACTCTGACTCAAAAACAAAAAACAAAAACAAAAAAAAACGAGGAGTTGAAGACTCATCCTTGTTAAAAAATTAAAGGAACTCTTTTTTTTCTTTTAATCTTTTTTATTTTAAAGATGTGGGGCACAATTCAGGGTTAGGTATACAAATGTTCATTATGC
>NW_007044828.1:0-908 GCF_000164805.1 Carlito syrichta
CGATTTCCTTGATTGTTATTGGTTTATTTAGGGTCTCAATTTCTTCTTGTTCCAACCTAGGTAGGTTGTGTGATGTCAGAAAGTCTTCCATTTCCTTCTGGTTTTCAAGTTTGTTTCCATACAAGTGTACGTAGTAGTCTCTAATGATCTTTTGTATTTCTTCAGGGTCAGATGTGACTTCATCTTTTGTGTTTCTGATTATGCTTATTTGGTTTTTTTCTCTCAAAATGTTTTTTAAAAAAAACAAAACAACCTTCTACCCAAACCAAAAGTTCAGTGCTTTTGCAAATTCGCCAGCTATTAAATGAAATTTACATCTGTCCAAGAATGCCTTCCACTAATGAGACAGAGATAGATGGGTATATAAAAGGTCAGGGCGAGGGAGGTTGGGAGCTTGGGAATAAAAGTTTACTGACTTCCTGTCAGGGGGTCCTCACCTTTGCTGTGCCTTCTCCCCTTGGGCAGACTGGTGAAGCCCACGGATAAATAAATTAATAAATAAAATGGATAACTGAATCAATAAAATGCATAGCTTGGCTACAAAGAGATCCAATAATATTGAAACATAATTATTAACATTTTTTAAAGTGTGTGATGCAGTAACACATATTCTTCCTTATTAACACATTAAATAACAAGCTCTGGCAGCGGCTGCAACACTTACTGTGATTTCAAAGTTACTATGGGTATAAATAATATTTCAAGATACCAGCAGCAGCTAAAATGTCATATGAAAATATGTGTGATTTCTACCGGTGACAACGTCATAGCGACAGTGAATACAGTGTGGTTTGTTGTCTACATTCATAATCAAAGAAAATGCTAAGTAAAGATGCTCTTTTTTTTTCCACCCGAGTTCACAGCCTCCTCTGAATTCTATCCATAGATCCCTTGGGACTGTTGACACA
>NW_007044829.1:0-718 GCF_000164805.1 Carlito syrichta
CTCTCTCTCTCTCTCTCTCTCTCTCTCTCTCTCTCTCTCTCTCTCTCCCTCTCTCTCTCAAATTTACCTTCTAAATAAACCACATTTTCCAATCTAAAAAAAAAAGCCTGCCATCCACTACAGAAGTTGAATACGTCCCCAAAGCCTCCTTCTGCAGGATCCTGCAGAGTCCTAGATGCCCTAGAATTGCCCCCAGCCTAGCCAAAGTGGTGGAGCATGTGACCAAGGTCTGGTACAATATGTGGCCATAGTAACATAGTGACTGTCCCATTCAATTACAGCCAATGGGACACAATAAAACTTGGGACACAACTTCTGAGAAGAAAAAAAAAAAAATCTTTGTTCATTTTCACTGGATTTGAAGTGAAAGAAGTTAGGTTTAGGACTACAGCTATCAACCTGCCACCACAATGAAGAAGCTTGTCTGAAAACAGGGCAAATCAGATGACATGGAACCAAAAGATGAAATAGAAACTAGGTCCTGGTGACATTACTTGACCTTCTTTATCAAGTCTTTACTGAAGACTGACCTACCTCTAAAATTCCCTTTTCTAGGTCAGTTAGGTTTCTGTGACTCAGAAGAGATCACTCTGATATAATTGGTTTTCCCCCATATGCAAAGTATGAAACTGTCCAGACTGAAGACTAGTCACAACCAGGCCTAGAACCAAGGTCTTAGACCTCTGGATCACTACTAGGCAATCGTGTCAGGATCTTC
>NW_007044830.1:0-789 GCF_000164805.1 Carlito syrichta
ATAATTAAATGTTTTCCCAAGCAAATGCTAATAAAACAATGCCGCGGCTGGCACCGCACCTGGTCTCCATTGCGCCTTCCATCTTTTCCTCTTGCCAGCTCTTCACATCGACTTTCTCGGCAGCTTCATTCCTTCACTGGTGCCAGGCAGGCGCACTGCGCAACCACTTGGGTTTTCTTCCCTCTTTTTGCGCCGGATAAATTTTCATAAAGCATTTAACGTGATAACAAGCAGGTTAATTTCCCGTGCCGGTGAGCCAGGCGCCCTGCAACACTGCCATGTTTTGGCTTCGGAGTCAGAGGCCTCGGTTCCAGCGGCGAGGACTCTTGCCAGAGCCTTCTCTGTACAGACACCAGGTGTGATTTAGCATAACAGATTGTGCGGACGCTCAACGGCTTCTCTAAGCCATGCGTCAAAATGAAACCGTATCCTTCAGGCGAGATGAAGAGAAAGGTCTCCCGGGCTGGAAGTTCTGCCAGGAAAGGCCTCTGGACATACAGGAAGACGGGAAGATCACCCACCTTGCAACACATGCCCGGTTTTGGAAACACTGAAGTTCTCCTTAACGGTATCAGTGCCTTGCTATAATCCTGTCTTATCACGATGTTTTCTTCCTGTGACCATAGGTAGGCAATGAAAACCAAGAGTTTGTTTTTTGTTTTTTGTTTTTTGAGTTGGAGTCTCACTCTGTCACCCAGGCTGGAGGGCAGTGGCATACTCACGGCCACCTCAGCGTCCACCTGCTGGGCTCAGGTGATCCTTCCACCTCAGCCTTCCAAGTAGATGGAA
>NW_007044831.1:0-1278 GCF_000164805.1 Carlito syrichta
GCTCCATGACATTCAAGACCTCCCAATTCCATTCCATTGCTCTCCATTTCATCCATTCCATTTCATTCCTTTCCTCTCAATTCCATTTCATTACGTTCCATTCTATTCCATTTCAGTTTTCTCCATTCCATTCCATTTTATTAGTCTCCAGTTTTTTCCATATCATTTCATTCCATTCCATTCCATTCCAATCCATTTCATGAATATCCATTTCTTTCCTCTCCATTCCATTCCATCCATTCTATCCCATTCCTTTCCAATCCATTCCATGCCATTCCAATCCTCTCCATTACACTCTGTTCCATTCCGTTCCACTCCATACCATTTCATTCCTCTCCACTCCATTCCATTCCTCTCCATTCCATTCATTTCCATCTATTCCATTCCATTCTAATCATGTCCTTTCCATTCTACTCCATTGGAATTCCATTCCTTTCCGTTTGATTCCATTCCTTTCCTCTAAATTACATTCAAATGCATTGCTCTCCATTGCATTCCACTCCATTCCATTTCTTTCCAATCTATTCTATTCCTCTCCATTCCATTCCACTCCACTCCATTCCATTCACATTCATACCTCTCCATTCATTTCCACTCCTTTCCATTCCATTCCATTCCATTCCATTCCATTCCATTCCAATACTCTCTATTCCATTCCATTCCATTCCATTCCATTCCTCTCCATTCCATTCGTGTCCTCCCAATTCCATTCCATTCCATCCTTTCCATTCCATTCCTATCCTCTGAATTCCATTCCATTACCTTCCATTACATTCCATTTCATTATTCTCCATTCAAATACATTTCTCTCCTTTGCATTCCATTCCATTCTATTCCATTCCATTCGTGCCCTCCCAATTCCATTCCATTCCATCCATTCCATTCCTTTCCTTTCCTCTCAATTCCTTTCCATTACCTTTCATTACATTCCGTTTCATTATTCTCCATTCAAATGCATTTCTCTCCGTTGCATTCCATTCCATTCTATTCCATTCCATTCCTCTCCATTCCATTCCGTTCCTTTACTCTCCAATCCGTTCCATTCCATTCTATTCCAATTCATTCATCCTCATTCCATTCCATTGCATTCCTTTTCATTCCATTCTATTCCATTCCTTTCCATGACTCTCCATTCCTTTCTTCCCATTCCTCTGCATTCTATTCCATTCATTTTCATTTCACTACTCTCCATTCCATTCCATGAGATTCCATTTCTCTGTTTCATTCCATTCCATTCCATTCCATTCCACTCCAGTCTATTCCTTTCCACTCCATTCC
>NW_007044832.1:0-1042 GCF_000164805.1 Carlito syrichta
CCAAATGCTTTGGGGAAAAACAGTAATTTTGACTGGTAGTGCCTCTCCCTGGAGAAACTGAATTCTTAGAAAAGAAGCAAAATCCAACAGGTCTTGGGGCAGCTTCATGGTGGTAGCAAGAGCATGGGCTTTGAGTCAGACAGATCTGGGTACTAAATTGGCTCAGTTACTAACTGTATGATACTGGACAACTTTCTTATTCTTCTACCTTCAGTTTTCTCATTTGAAAAGCAAGGAGAATAACACCTATCATACAATATGATTATGATTAGTGGAACTGGCACATCATAGTTCGATAAACTTTAGTTGCACCTCTGAGGATCAAATGAAAAAAACAGGAAAGAGGACACTTACCTTTTCTGCAAAGGTGAAAATCTTTCTCTGATCAACACCTCCAAACTGGGCATCTACTTTTAAATACTCTTCATCCAAAGCCTGTGGAAAGAAACACATGAGCATAAACACTTAGTGTATTTCTTCTATTGGTTCTGAGAAATGAGAAACTTTGGAAAATTATTAGACTTTTCATAAAGTAGAGCCAGGAAGAAAATAAACATCTTTCAGCCTCCCTGTTGGCCTCAGAAGCTGCATAGACAAGAGTAGTCTCTGCCCTCAGGATGCTTATAATCCAGTGTGAACAGAGAAGAGGGAGAAGACAAACCATTGTCATATCAAAGGTACCCCACTGAATAAGGTAGTCTGGACAAATGTCAAATAAGTAGCACAAAGAAGTCCTGTGAGAGTTCAGAAAAAAGCTAAAACTGAACTAGTACACAGTGATAAATGTCTGTCACTTGTGACATGCCAGGCCTGGTGCCAGCTCTGTGGATGCAGATAAATGAGACTCTCCCTTCAGAAGCCCAATTATCCAGTTAGGAAGAGACATGCAAACAGATCATTTCAGTACAGTGTGCTGAAGGGTAAACTCAGACCTGCATATAAGAAACAGTGTTGGCTGGGCTCGGTGGCTCTGCCTGTAATCCCAGCACTTTGGGAGGCTGAGACGAGTAGATTGCCTGAGCCCAGGGGTTCAAGACCAGCC
>NW_007044833.1:0-734 GCF_000164805.1 Carlito syrichta
ATTTATGAAGATAATTGATTCAAGTCTCTTGCACTCCTAATCAAATACCCCAGTTATGTTTGTAATGTAACACCTAAGACCCTATGAAGGTATCCATTTTCCTGAAATAGGTAGACTTGAAAGGGGGAGAATAAAGGTCACAGAAACTCTTTCCTCTAAGTCCAACTCTTGCCATCAAAAAGGGAAAAATCTGCAGAGAATTTCTGCCAGCTGCAGAGGAAATGGAGCCAGTGTCATTCCAGTTCATGAGTTCAGGCATGCTTTAAGTGCTCCTAGGCAAGTGATAAGCTGACCATCCTCCTCCACAGGGAAGATCATGGTAAGGGAAAAGCCATAAACAAACCATCCTTTATTTAGTAGTGCAGCAAAAGATTTAAATACAAGTCTTTGAATCTTAATAAACATTAGGGAATTGGTAAAATAAAATAGGAAATCAGCATATAATAGAATGGTATGTTACCATCACAAAACCAGTATTTTTACAATATTTAATGGTATTAGAAATGTTCTCAACAAGTTACAGTTTTAGAGTGTACAAATACCTATCAAAATCTATAAAACACTTATAAAATAGTCATAACATCTACAGGTTACAAATCTATTTCAGAAATTTGTTCTCACCTAGATCTCTATTTTTACAAATGTTGATATGTGTTTTTTGTTTTTTTTTTGAGTTTGGAGTCTCGCTCTGTCGCCCAGACTGGAGTGCAGTGGCCGCTCCCGGCCACCGCAGC
>NW_007044834.1:0-750 GCF_000164805.1 Carlito syrichta
ACCCCACAGCTTTAAAATAAAAAAGGAAAAAAAAAAATTCTGAAGGCTAGAAGTTCAAATTCAAGGTGTCGATAGGGTTGGCTACCTCTGGAGGCCCCAACAAGAGTCTGTTCCTGCCTCTCTCCTGGCTGCTGGGGGCTACCAGCTCCCCTTGGCATTTCTTGCTTCACCAATGCAGCACTCCAGCCTCTGCCTCAGTCTCCCTGGAGTGCCCCTCTGTGTGCGTGCACCTCTGTGTTTGTTTTCTTGTAAGCCACCAGTCACTGGATGCGGGCCCCACCCTGGTCCAGCATGGCCTCATCTTAACCAGTTACATCTGCAAAGACTCTATTCCAAATAAAGGCACGTTCTGAGGTTCCAGGTACACAGGAGCTTCTAGGGACATGCTTCTTCCCAGGACAGTGTCTTCCCACCTGTCACCTTCTGGCCCCTCTCTCACATCTCCTCCCCCTCCAGTCTGGCTGCCTGCCTGCTAGATCCACTTTGGAGTGTCAGTCCCCTGTGGCCTCAAACGTTCCTCTCTGGCCCTGTTCTCCAAAGTTGATGCCCTGAACCTCACCACCTTCCTCTGATTTCCTGTTGCCCACCCTGCAGCCTGCTTCCCTCTGTGAGGACTCGTGAGCTTCTGTCTAAAGCAGGCATGTTCTGTTGAACCCGAGACTCTAATGAGAGAGATATAGAGACCACAAAGAGCCAGCTCCGATGCAATCACACGAGGTCTTTATTCAGCTCGAGTCTGGGCTCACGCCC
>NW_007044835.1:0-820 GCF_000164805.1 Carlito syrichta
ACCCGCCTGGGGCAGCGAGACTTCATCTCTACAATAAATCAAAAAAATCAGCCGGACGAGGTAGCGCATGCCTGTAATTCTGGCTACTCGGAAGGCTGAGGCGGAAGGATCGCCGGAGCCCAGCGGGCGAGGCTGCGGTGGCCGGGAGCGGCCGCTGCACTCCAGTCTGGGCGACCGGGTGAGACTCCAACTCAAAAAAAAAAAAGATGTGGGATACATTTCATGATTAGGTATTTAAATGATCATCATACAGGTAATGTTTGGACCCCGCTTTGGTCCCCACTTCGCCTGGTTTGAGATCAGATACTCTTATTGATGTTATGTGCTCTCATTCCTTCCCTTGGTAATTTCCGTCTTCTGCCAAACCCTTTCTTACAGTAATGAACTTGTTAAATTGAGCAGATTTTTCCTGCAGTCACTGATGGAGTTAGTGTTGTAACAAACATTAGCCCAAAATTCTAAAATTAGTTTCATGTTCGTTTTTGTCAATGTAAGATTATCAATATATATGGCCACAACAGAATTAGCTATAGGCTGCGGAAGTAGAATTCAATCGAATTTTAAAGTCCTTATAATAAATTACATAGGCATATAATGATGTGAACACACAGTTTCTTTTTGTGTTTTAAATATTGTGCAAGATATTGGTCTTTTTTCTCAATATATGCCTTAAAAATAAGTTGCAGCACATTCACAAATATGTATTTCTACTCTTGGTTTATTTATGTAAGCATAAAAGTGAATGACTGAATGCTACTAACCTATATGTATGGATCTGCCAACATTTTTAGAACCTGTCCTGTTGGTAATAATAAGAGTA
>NW_007044836.1:0-927 GCF_000164805.1 Carlito syrichta
ATGATAATATTAATAATGTAAATAAATAAATGTGTGTGTGTGTGTGTGTATGTGTGTGTGTGTGTGTGTATTTCCAGATAAAGTACAACTAAGTGTTTTGCTGGGCTTATTAGCTAGAATCCAGATTGCTGGAATGTTTCATTTAGTTTACTCAGTGTTCAACATTTACAAATGTTATATTCTAATATTTAGCTATTACATTTCACATAAAAACCAGATCTTGAAAAGTTGAAACTATTAAATGGAATATTTCATTTAGTTTACTCAGTGTTCAACATTTACAAATATTATATTCTAATATTTAGTTATTATATTTCACATAAAAACCAGATCTTGAAAAGTTGGAACTATTAAACCTGGGCCCAGATGGCAGCAGGTGGCTGAAGCTAGAGGACAGCTTCCTAAAGTCCTTATATCTAAGGACTTTAATGCAGTCCTCTTCATTTCACCAGCAAACCTGTGGATTCCTGTCACAGGAGACAATGATAAAATGCATCTGTGCTATTCTTTTCCTTTCATGCGAGTTCATTCACACTCTAAAATATTTTAGTTTACTTTTTATTTTTAAAATCATTTTATTTTTAAAATGTGGGGTACAAATGATGGTTAGGTACATACGTTGTCATCATACCCCTCCCCTGGTATTGTCCCACTACTGCCAATCCCTTTTTTATAGCATTATGATAATTGTTCAGAGTCTGCTTATGAGTGAGTACATATGGTACTCAGATCTTTGTTTCTGTGCGAAAGAACAGAGTATTATAAACTCTAAATCCATCCAACTTGCTGCAAAGTTCATAATTTTGTTTTTCTTTATGGCTGCATAATATTCCATTGTGTAAATGTGCCACATTTTCCTTATCCAGTCCACTTTAGATGGGCAGCATGGTTTGTTCCATGTGTTTGCTTCTGTGAATAATGCTGCAG
>NW_007044837.1:0-670 GCF_000164805.1 Carlito syrichta
AGCATTCTTTGCATAACAAATAATGTCTATACACGTTTCTAAAAATCTGGAGAGTTGACCCAGACATTTGTTTTTTAATAAATAAGGAAATGTCTAGCTTAGTTTTTGTATGTAATAGTTCTGACTCCAGAAACAAAATGCCAGTTCTAGATCCTTTTGTGTTTTTCAGAAGATAACTTTTTTCATTGATATAAAATGCTTTAACTTTGTTTTATTTCTTGTTATTGTTGATTTACTTGTTCACCAATCACACAAGCCAAGAGTGGTGGTAAAACCCAAGCCTCCCATTCACCATAGCAGGAACAAGAGTGAGGAATGGTGGCTGAGGGTTAGCTTGATGTCTCTCCTCTTCCTCTTCATGAAGTTGGAATTCAGTTAGAGCCTCTGGATGTAAACAAGCAACCAATCCATTGTCTGGCCTTAGACACAGTACCCAGATCAGCCAAGGTCTTAGCCAATAGAAAGGCTTCCCTTGATTAAACACACTGGATATTCTCTTGTCATGTTACTACTTTGTATCTGAAAAAGGATTCTGCCATCTGAACTCATATTCTGTGTTTAGATATTCAGTTTGGGGATGGCAGGAGTAGATGTCTTGGAATCAAAATATATTATTCTTTCTAGCTACCTCATCTTATTCTATTTAATATCCTAAAATGTGCTGAAAACT
>NW_007044838.1:0-725 GCF_000164805.1 Carlito syrichta
CTCACACACACAGAATTGACATCCTGGCTCTGAAACCTACTCTCAGTGTGATTTGTACCTTCTAGTCCACCTATCTGAGCCTCAGTTTCCCCTCTGTAAAATGGAAATGCTCATTGTATGGGGCTGTTCCGGGCTTGTGTGAGATGATACCCAGTGATGACACATGCCCAGAACCTCCATGTCTGTTCCTTCTGTAGCATCTCTCATTTACTGTCACTTCTTTGTTTTAAAAAGAGGAGAGTGAGACTCAGAGAGGTTAGGTGATTTTCCCAAGGCCACACAGCAAATTGCCTCCTTCCTCCTCATTCTCTGCTCTTCTACACAGCATCTGCCTCTCCACTCAGCCCATGGCCTGGGCCATCATTAGATGCAGTAAGTTGAAATGGACTGTGTTGAGTGGAGACTGTGTGATGTAAATTGAGACCCCTGTTTATATATATGTACTTAAAGTCCAGAGTCTTTCCATGTTGCCCAGACTGGTCTTGAATGTGTGTCCTCAAGCTATCCTCCTGCCTCAGCCTCCTAAGTAGTTGAGATTACAGGCATGAGCCACTATGCCCAGCTATATTTAAGAAATATCTTTGTTGGGGACTTATAGAGCTAATATATGTGTTTTTTAAAGAAAACTCAGAGCCAGGCTCAGTGGCTCAGCCTGTGATCCTGCACCTTTGGGAGGCTGAGATGAGTGGATTGCCTGAGCCCACAGGTTCGAGACCCGCCTGGGC
>NW_007044839.1:0-667 GCF_000164805.1 Carlito syrichta
AAAAGGAAAGGATTGGCAGTAGCGGGAAACTGCTGGGGGTGGGGAGGGCACATCTCATCAACAAGGTCACCTGCATAATGAACATTTGTATACCTAACCCTGAATTGTACCCCACATCTTTAAAATAAAATAAAAAAATTAAAGGATAATCAGTAGTGTGTCAATCTTAAAAATGAACATGAGGATCTGGTGCTGATTTTCCAAGTCTGGAATCCAGCAGCCCTTTCTGGCTGTTTTGGCAGCTAGAGAAAAGTGCAAACGAACTGGGAGCACAGACCCAGTTTGTGTCAAGACTCTGGGGGACTGAGAGCTCTGTTGGTAAAAGAAAAGAAGCTCCTGCCTGCCCCCCCATGGTCCCTTCATGTACTGACTTTAGCAGCATTTGGTACTGCATGAGGCCCAGTAACTGGGCACGAGCAGGGATGCTGTCCCTCCCTTACCCCCCACCCCCAGTCAGACATGGTCAGCTCTGATCTGGAGGGCGGTCAGAGAACTGAGGAGTACTCTGGCTCTGTGTAGGGAAGGCAAATGGGAGGATCTGGAGCTGGGCGATGGAGACCTGTGGGTGAGGGCTCCCCTGAGACAGGCCCGTCCCCTCAGCTCTGCTGTCCTCCCCTATGTTCCCCAGACCATGTGTTGGGACAGATTGTACCCCCTACCCCCAGGG
>NW_007044840.1:0-4135 GCF_000164805.1 Carlito syrichta
ATAAGATAGACAAGTGGGACCTCATTAAACTGACAAGTTTCTGCAAAGCCAAAGAAACCATCAAGAGAGCAGGGAGACAGCCTTCAGATTGGGAAAAAGTATTTGCCATCTCCAGGTCTGACAAAAGCTTAATATCTTAGATCTACAAGGAACTCAAAACGTGCTGAAAAGAAAAAAACAAACAACCCCCATAAAGTGGGCAAAAGATATGAACAGACACTTCTGAAAGGAAGACATCCGAGCAGCCAACAGACACATGAAGAAATGTTCAACCTCACTAATCATCAGGGAGATGCAAATCAAAACCACACTGAGATGCCACCTAACTCCAGTTAGAATGGCAATTATCAATAACTCAAAAAATAACAGTTGCTGGAGAGGGTGTAGCGAAAAGGGAACACTTCTACACTGATGGTGGGAGTGCAAACTAGTGCAACTTCTGTGGAAAACAGTATGGCGATTCCTAAAAGCTCTAAACATTGACCCCCATATGACCCCGCAATCCCCCTACTGGGAATATACCCTGAAGAGCTCAAATCAATCTATAGAAAAGATACCTGCACACGTATGTTTATTGCAGCATTGTTCACAATAGCAAGAACCAGGAAGCAACCATGCTGCCCATCAAAAGAGGACTGGATTAAAAAAATGTGGTACATATACACAATGGAATACTACACAGCCATAAAAAAGAATAAAATCATGAATTTTGCAGCAACCTGGATGGAACTAGAGTCTATAATACTGAGTGACCTCTCACAGAAACAAAGATCTGAGTGTCACATGTTCTCACTCATATAGTGGACCTTGAACATGCAACGTAATACTATAAGAAAATGAGTGACAGTAGTGGGAAACTATGGGGGGGCAAGGGAGATGGGATTAACGGTAGTAAATATCTGTCTGGGGACAGGGAAACACCTCTTATCAACAAGGGTGCCTGAACAAAATATATTTGTATACCTAATCCTTAACCATACCCCACAATATCATAATTAAAAATATTGATTATTTTAAAAAAGAAAAATATTGTCAAACATCATTCTATTTATGTGCTTAACTTGCACAAATATCTCTTTTGATTTAAATGTCTATATAATTATTTGCCCACATTTTTTTGAGCTTTATTTCAATATTGAGAGTGTGTTTACATGTGATGAAGTCCTGTTCTTTTGCAGATATGTTTTACAAATGTTTTCTCTTCTGTGGTTTACTTTTTTAAGTGTCTTTTAAGAAACCAAATTGTCTTAATTTTGATGAAAACCAATGTATCTTTAAGACAAATTTATTTTGTATCCTACTCAATAAACTTTGCCTTACCTGAATTTCTAATATATATATATTTTTTTTTTAAATAGATTACAGCATTAGGTTTTACACCTAGGTCTTTAATTCATTTTTTAAACATGATTCAAAATAGGGGGCAAGATACTTTTTTGCATAAGATACACAATTTTTCCAAAACCGTTTGTTGCAAAAGCTGAAATTCCTTCAAAAGATCAAAAGATGAGTCAATTTCTCAATCCACTATGTTCTTCTGGGATGTTCTAATTGCGTCTTTTTCTTTTAATTAAATTCACTGCCTTTCTAGTTAATTAAACTGGAAATTTAGATTTTGATTTATCTACATCTTTTAGATATACATTTTACAGTAAAAAAACTACTTGAACCTTGTCCCACAAAGTTTGTATGTTATGTTTACATTTGTTACATTCCAAATATTTCCCAAATTTTCTTGTGATTTTTTTTTTTGACATGAGGTTAATTTAGAAATATGTTGCTCACTCTCACATTTGGAATTTACAAAGATTCTTTTTAATTATTAATTTCTGCTTTAATACATGGTCGTGAAGAAATATATTTTGTATGATTTCAATACATTAGCATGTATTTACATTAGTTTTATGGTCCAGAATATGGTCTATCCTGGCAGATGCTTTGTGTTTACTTTAAAATTGTGTTTGCTATTGTTGGACAATTATTCTCTAAGTTAGATTAACTTAATTTAGTGTTTTTCAAGTGTCCTATCTACTTACTCTATTGTTGCCCAATGTGTTCTGTTGGACACAGAGAGAGGAGTGATGAAGCTTGACACAATATTTGTGGGAGTCTTGTTCCATTTTTTTTTTTTGGAGTATGTGACAAATATCCTCAGAAGAGTCACTTTTAGTAAAAATTTATTTTTTTTCTTAATTTTTCTTTTTGTTTTAATTTTATTTTAAACATGTAGGGTACATCAGGATTATGTATACAAATGGTTATTGTAAGGTACCTTTCATTTCCACCAGTTTTTGCTTTTATGTATTTTCAATATCTGTTGCTTTGTGTAGACACTTTTAGGATTGTTAGTTGAAAGGGTTAAATTAGTAAAGTGAACATGGAGTAACCTTAGTTAAAGTGCAGACATTTGAAAGCAAATATATGTTTAAAAAATATATGTAGAGTACAATTCGGGATTAGGTAGATAAGTGGTCATCATACAAGGACAGTTTGGGCCTCCCGTTGTTTCCCACTTCATCTAGTTTGGGATTAGGTACCCTTATTGATGCTCAGTGCCCCCTGCTCCCTTCCCTGTCAGTGTTCTGCTGCTAACAATCTTTGCTTACAGTATTATGATAATTGCTCAGCGTCTGCTTATGAGTAACAAAATGTGGTACTCAGTGCTTTGTTTCTGTGATAGATCACTGAGTATTATAGATTCTAAATCCTATCAAGGTTGTTGTGAAGTTCACAATTTTGTCTTTCTTTATGGCTGCATAATATTCCATCATGTTATGTACCACCTTTTTTCTTTTTTTTTTTTTTTTGGTTGTTGTTGTTGTTGTTTTGATTTGCATTTCTGTGGTGATTAATTTTTTTTTTTTCATTAATCAGTATTTTTTATTATGGTTTTGTGGGGTACAGTTAAGGGTTAGGTGTACAATGACGTTTCATTCAGGCATCCTGTAAATAAAAAGTGTTTTCCCATCCCCCGACAGATATTTGCTACTGTTAATCCCATCCCCCTCCCCCCCATAGTTTCCCAGTACCATCCGTCATTTTCTCATAGTATTGCATTGGATGTTCAAGGTCCATTATATGAGTGATAACATGTGATATTCAGATTTTTGTTTTTGTGACAGGTCACTCATTATTAAAAACTCTAGTTCCATCCAGGTTGCACCGAAATTCATGATTTTGTTCTTTTTTATGGCTGCGCATTATTCCATCATGTATATGTACCACATTTTTTTAATCCAGTCCTCTTTTGATGGGCAGCATGGTTGTTTCCAGGTTCTTGCTATTGTGAACAATGCTGCGATAAACATACGTGTGCAGGTATCTTTTTTATAGAGTGATTTGTGTTCTTCAGGGTATATTCCCAGTAGGGGGATTGCAGGATCATATGGAAGGTCAATTTTTAGAGCTTTTAGGAATCGCCACACTGCTTCCACAGAGGTTGCACTAGTTTACACTCCCACCAACAGTGTAGAAGTGTTCCCTTTTCACCACACCCTCTCCAGCAGCTGTTATTTTTTGAGTTGTTGATAATTGCCATTCTGACTGGAGTTAGGTGGTATCTCAGTGTGGTTTTGATTTGCATCTCCCTGATGATTAGTGAGGTTGAGTATTTCTTCATGTGTTTGTTGGCTGCTCGAATGTCTTCTTTTGTGAAGTGTCTGTTCATGTCTTTTGCCCATTTTATAATGGGGTTGTTTGTTTTCTTCTTTCAGTACATTTCAGTTCCTTGTAGATCCAGGATGTTAAGCCTTTGTCAGACCTAGAGTTGGCAAATACTTTTTCCCAGTCTGTAGGCTGTCTCCCTGCTCTCTTGATGGTTTCTTTGGCTTTGCGGAAGCTTGTCAGTTTAATAAGGTCCCATTTGTCTATCTTCTCTCTTAAGTCCTGTGGGTTTCGGGTTTTGTACAGGAATTGGATGCCAGTTCCGATTTCCATGAGAGTATTTCCTTCCTTTTCTAAGGTTCTTATGGTTTGAGGTTTTACATTTAGGTCTCTGATCCATTTGGAGTTAACCTTTGTGCATGGGGATACATAGGGGTCCTGTTTCAATCTTCTGTATGTGGTCAGCCAATTTTCCCAGCACCATTTACTGAATAGGTTCTCCTCTCCCCGAATTGGTAGGTGGTGGGGGCTG
>NW_007044840.1:4421-5949 GCF_000164805.1 Carlito syrichta
ATACCAAGCTGTTTTGATGATTGTAGCTTTATAGTAAAGTTTGAAATCTGGTATTGTGATACCACCTGCTTTGTTTTTTTTGCTGAGGATTGTTCTGGCTATTCTGGATGTTTGTGTTTCCATATGAATTCCTGTGTTGTTTTTTCTAGGTCTGAGAAGAATGTTGTTGGTAATTTAATGGGTATTGCATTGAATTTGTAGATTGCCTTAGGTAAGATGGACATCTTCACAATGTTGATTCTTCCGATCCATGAGCATGGGATATTTTTCCACTTGTTCATGTCGGCTTTGTTTCTTTGAGCAGTGTTTGTAATTTTCATTGTAAAGGTCTTTCACGTCTCTGGTTAGGAAGATGCCAAGGTATTTCATTTTTTTTGTGGCTATTGTGAATGGAACTGTGTTTTTTATTTGGGTTTCTGTTTGTTTATTATTGGTGTAGAGAAATGCGATTGTCTTTTGTACATTTATTTTGTATCCTGAGATTTTTCCAAAGGCTTTTATCAATGTAAGGAGACCTTTGACAGATTCTCTTGAGTTTTCAAGGTACACCATCATATCATCTGCATAGAGAGATAACTTGACTTCCTCTTTTCCTATTTGAATACCTCTGATTGCCTCCTCTTCTCTGATTGCTTTAGCCAGGACTTCCAATACTATGTTGAACAGGAGGGGAGAGAGTGGGCATCCTTGTCTAGTTCCAGTTTTCAGGGGAATTGGTTCCAATTTTTGTCCATTTAGGAGTATGCTGGCTGTGGGTTTCTCGTAGATGGCTTTTACTATTTTGAGGTATGTTCCCCGTATGCCTAGATGTTCAAGGGTTTTTATCAAGAAGGGGTGCTGGATTTTATCAAAAGCTTTTTCTGCATCTAGTGATATGATCATGTGGTTTTTGTTTTGACATCTGTTGATGTATTTAATCACATTTATGGTTTTACGAATATTGAACCAGCCTTGCATGCCAGGAATGAAGCCTACTTGGTCATGATGGATGATTTTTGAGATGTATTGCTGAATCCGGTTTGCTAGGATCTTGTTGAGAATTTTAGCATCTATGTTCATCAAAGATATTGGCCTGTAGTTCTCTTTCTTTGTTGGATCTTTACCTGGCTTGGGTATCAATGTGATGTTGGCTTCGTAAAATGATTTGGGGAGAGTTCCATCTTTTTCAATCGCCTGGAATACCTTCAGTAGGATTGGTATCAGCTCCTCCTTAAATGTCTTGTAGAATTCTGCTGGAAAGCCATCTGGACCAGGGCTTTTTTTTGTAGGAAGTTTTCTGATTATGTGGTCGATTTCCTTGATTGTTATTGGTCTATTTAGGGTCTCAATTTCTTCTTGTTCCAACCTAGGTAGGTTGTGTGATGTCAGAAAGTCTTCCATTTCCTTCTGGTTTTCAAGTTTGTTTCCATACAAGTGTACGTAGTAGTCTCTAATGATCTTTTGTATTTCTTCAGGGTCAGATGTGACTTCATCTTTTGTGGTTCTGATTATGCTTATTTGGTTTTTTTCTCGTTTTTTCTTGGTCAGG
>NW_007044841.1:0-4678 GCF_000164805.1 Carlito syrichta
ATTGTGGAGATGAGGTCTCGCCAAGTTGCCCAGGCGGGTCTCGAACCCGCAGACTCAGGCAATCCACTCACCTCAGCCTCCCAAAGCTCAGGATTACAGGCTGAGCCACCGAGCCCAGCCGAAAAATAGTTTTTCTTCCTGTAGTCACTCCCATTTCTACCAAAGGTAATCTCAGTAAAACCAATTTATTGCAAAATAAGTTTTGTCACATTAACTTGGCCTGATTATTTACATAAGTGCAGCAAGAATAGTGATTGATTGTATAGGCTCATTTAATAAGGAATCTCAGATTGAAATTTTAAAGTCCTCTTGGCCAGGTGTGTTGGCTCATGCCTGTAATCCCAGTGCTTTGGGAGGCTGAAGCAGGAAGATTGCTTGATGCCAGGAGTTTGAGACCATCCTGGGTGACATATCGAGACCCTGTCTCGATCCTGCTTAGTTTCTGAGATCAGCAGAGATCTGGTGTGTTAAGGGTGGTATGACCATAGGCTATGAGACCCTGTCTCTACAAAAATAATAAATTAAATGGGCATGTTGGTGCATGCTTGGAGTCCTAGCTACTCGAGAGGCTCAGGTGGGAAGATTACTTGAACCCAGGAGTTTTAAGTTGCAGTGAGCTATGACTGCACCACTGCACTTCAGCCTGGGTAACAGATTGAGACCTTGTCTCTGAAAAGACTTAATTAATTGATCAGCTAGTTAATTAAAAGCCTCTTGAGGCTAGAAAGCCAAAGATTTATCATCAAACATCCTTTTATATCTACAGTTGAGTAAATTTCTCTCATCTTAAGGTTCCCAAAGTATCCTGAAGTTTCTGAGCCTTACAGCAAGTGACAACCCTTACCTACCTGTAAAGCAATCTTGAACTGTGTATTCAAAGTGCTAAGCCAGGGTTTTTTTCCTCCCCAAGGGCTTTTATTTCTTTATTTTGAGTAGACAGTCTCACTCTGTCACTCAGGGTGGAGGGCAGTGGCACGCTCATGGCCACCACAGCCTCAACCTGCTGGATTCAGGTGATCCTTCCACCTCAGCCTTGCAAGTAGCTGGAACCACAGGCGTGTGCCACCATGCCTGGCTAATTGTTTTATTTATTGTAGAGATGAGGTCTCGCCAAGTTGCTCAGGCTGGGCTCAAAACCCTGGACTCGGGCAATCCTTTCACCTCTGCCTCCCAAAGTGCTGGATTACAGGTGTGAGCCAGTGTGCCTGGCCCCAAGGGCTTTACTGGCTCCATACATTCAGGCTTGATTCCTTAAAGTTGTCTGGATGTATGAGAAAATACAACATTCCAGTCAAAGCCTTGATAATGTAACCTGTATTTTAATTGTGTTCTGTTGCAAAAAGAACAGATTTTTATTGAACTAATGAAAATAACTATATTGCCATAAAAATAAGAATACTCACAGATAATTCCCAAATTCTGGAAAGGTAAGGAGAAAAAGTGAATGTTTCAATTCTGTTTATAAAAATATACTTCAGCCGGGCTCGGTGGCTCAGTCTGTAGTCCCGCGCCTTTGGGAGGCTGAGGTGAGTGAATTGCCTGAGCCCGCGGGTTCGGGACCTGCCTGGGCAACTTGGCAAGACCTCATCTCTATTATAAATCAAAAAATTAGCCGGGCCTGGTAGCGCGTGCCTGTAGTTCCAGCTACTTGGAAGGCTGAGGCGGAAGGATCGCGGGAGCCCAGCAGGGTGAGGCTGCGGTGGCCGGGAGCATCCACTGCACTCCAGTCTGGGTGACAGAGTGAGACTCCAACTCGAAAAAAATAAATATACTTCATTAAATTGTAAGTTATGGATAGCTTAAAAGACAAAAAAGTTTCCTTAAATCTGGAAAGCAAAACACAAGAGTCAGCAATATTTCAAACAAAAAGTTCATTAGGAAAAAAAAATACCTGGTCGATCTGACCAGTAGCAATTAAAAACATTTTTTAAAGGGTTATACACTAGGTGTGGTGGCTCACACCTATAATTCCAGCACTTTGGGTGGCTGGGTTAGAGGATTGTTTGAACCCAGGAGTTTGAGAGTAGCCTAGGCAACATGAGAAGACTGTGTCTTTAAAATAAGTAAATCATAATCATAATCATAATCATAATGTACCAGGGATGGTGATACATGTCTGAAGCCTCAGCTACTTGGGAGGCTGAGGTGGAAAGATCACCTGAGCCCAGGAGGTCAAGGCTACAGTGAGCTGTGAACATGCCACTGTCCTCCAACCTGGGTGACAGAGTGGCATCCCGACTCAAAAAATAAATAAATAAAAAGTTCATAAAAATGATAGTTCTTCATCCTTTCAATCTTACGTAATTCTTACTCTGTTTGATGTTGATTTGGCAGCTTTATGATTCCGGTTTTTCCATTAGCGTTCTGGAAATTCTTACCCAGCCCAACGGTATAACCTTAAAGTTATCATAAGCCGGGCTCAGTGGCTCAGTCTGTAATCCCGCGCCTTTGAGAGGCTGAGGTGAGTGAACTGCCTGAACCCGCGGGTTCGAGACTCGCCTAGGCAACTTGGCGAGACCTCATCTCTACAATAAATAAAAAAATTAGCCGGGCATAGTAGCGTGTGCCTGTAGTTCCAGCTACTTGGAAGGCTGAGGAGGAAGGATCGCCAGAACCCAGCAGGTAGAGGCTGCGGTGGCCCAGAGCAGCCACTCCACTCCAGTCTGGGTGACAGAGTGAGACTCCGACTCAAAAAAAAAAAAAAAGTTATCGTAAACCTGTATTCCAGGGTACTTGTCAGAGTCTTTTTTGTGAATCTTGTAGGCCGGGCACGGTGGCTCACATCTATAATCCTAGCACTTTGGGAAGCAGAGGTGAGAGGATTGCCTGAGCCCAGGGGTTCAAGGCAAGCTTGGGCAACTTGGCAAGACCTCATCTCTACAATAAAGCCAAAAATTAGTCGGGCATGGTGGTGCATGCCTGTGGTTCCAGTTTCTTGGAAGGCTGAGGCGGAAGGATCACCTGAGCCCAGCAGGTCAAGGCTGCACTCCAGCCTGGGTGACAGAGTGAGACTGACTCAAAAAAGAAAAGAAGAAAGAAGGAAAAAAATAAAAAAAATAAAAAATCTCCTTAAAGAAGCAATTTTGAACTGTGGCTGATTGCATATGTTTTTACAGAAGAATAAAAACAGTAACTATGGATGACAAAGACCTAGAATGGTCATCATTAAAAATCTGGGGGCTGGGTGTGGTAGCTCCCTGTAGTGCCTATAATCCCAGCACTTTGGGAGGTTGAGGAGATAGGATTGCCTGAGCCTATGGGTTCGAGACCAGCCTGGGCAGCTTGGTGGACCTTATCTGTATAATAAATAAAAAAAATTAGCTGGGCATGCTGGTACATGCCTGTAATTCCAGCTACTTGGAAGGCTGAGGTGGGAGGATCACCTGAGCCCAGCAGGCTGAGGCTGCGGTGGCTGTGAGCATACCACTGTACTCCAGCCTGGGCAACAGAGTGAGACTCCAACTCAAAAAAAAAAAAAAATCTGGTAAGGTTTTATTATAACCAGCAATTGACAAGGAAATTTGGTTATTTTTGTGGTATATATCATTTTAACATAATAACCAAAATGATAACTAATAACATTAAATCTCTATGAATCTCATATAATTTTTAGAACACTCATATCAACAACATATCCATAAGTAGAACTTAAAGGTTTAGCATCACTTATTGTTTGACAATGTTTCCCATGTAATTTAACATGTCAAATCATCCTAATTAATTAATATCTTTTACAAAATGAAAGACAACCTTCTGAGCTTCCCAGGGACTCAGCTGGAAAATCCTAAAGTTAATTCATGATCAAAACAACTGAATTTGGAATTTGATCTTATGAAATTTGTTAAAAACATCAAAAATATCGAAAACACTTGATTGAATAGGATCACGGATCACTCTATCATTCATTTAACCAGAGTGATAATTAAAAGACTTGAAAGAAAAATACAGAAAGTTACATAGTTGCAGTAAAAGCCTTACCTTTCAAGAGAAATAACTCAGTTTTTCCTTTTTTTTGAGTGGGAGTCTCACTTTGTTGCCAAGGTTGGAGTGCAGTGGCACACTCCTGGCCACCGCAACCTCGGACTGCTGGGCTCAGACTATTCTTCTGCCTCAGCCTTCAAAGTAACTGGAACTTCAGGCATGTACCACCATGCCCAGCTGATTTTTTGTAAACACGAGATCTCGCCAATTTGCCCAGACTGGTCTTGAACCCATGAGCTCAGGCAATCCTCTCACCTCGGCCTCCCAGAGTGTTGGGATTATAGGCGTGAGTCACAGTGCCTCCTTGGATGAATTTATTGTAAGGGTTTTAAAAATGAACCCTGGCCAGGCACAGTAGCTCATGCCAAATAATCCCAACTCTGGTAGGCTGAGGTAGGAGGATCGTTTGAGGCCAGGAGTTTGAGACCAGCCTGGGAAACATAGCAAGACCCCTGTGTCTACCAAAAATAAAATGAACTGAGCATGATGGTGCACACCTGCAATCCCAGCTACTTGGGAGGCTGAGGCAGGAGGATAGGTTGCACTCAGGAGTTCAAAGCTGCAGGGAGCTATGATCAGGTCAGTGTACTCCAGCCTGGGTAATAGCACAAGACTTTATCTTTGAAAATAAAGAAATTTTAAAAAATTAAAAATGAGTCTTAATATCAGAAGTACACATTGCCAGGTGCAGTGGCTC
>NW_007044842.1:0-34603 GCF_000164805.1 Carlito syrichta
TTAAAGTTGCAGCTTGCCTTTCAAAAGGAAATACCTTTAACTGCTATTAACCCCTTTCCTGCCCTGACTAGTGGGAGTTATCCCATGTGATTGCCATGAGGCCAACTGCTGATCCCAAACCAGCTACGTGTTTCTGTGTTTATTCACTCAATCATACAAGAAATATATTTCAGCATTTGCCACATCCTGCCACATTCCCCCCTTAATGTTTGATCTTTTATGGATCTAAAGCATCATTATTCTTAATTTGGTGCATCGATATTAGATGGGTTGCAGTTTTTCATTCAACAACTGTTTCCACAAACTCAGAAATGGTGTTCAGAATTATCAGGGCTATGCAAGGGAGCATAAGACAGGATCCCACTAATAGAACTATAGATCCAATAATTTACTTAAATCCTCCCAGACCCGAGAACATGTTTTTAAATCAATTGCCGGTTTTTATGCCTTGCCATTTTTGCACCGGGACGTGGGCAAGCTTTCTAACATTGGTGGCTATATCAGTTATTGCTTTACTATTATCTATTTGCAAACAACATTTAGAGCTATTAAATTTACCACATACTTCTTTTTTTTTACCAGCAGGTAGTCCAAGCTAAGTGGTTTTAATAAATAGCTGCATGCATTTGGACTTGCTGTTGAGCAACAAGCTCAAAAGCTACGGCTGTTTGATTAGTTATAATTTCTAAGACAGCTTGTAACCTAATAATGTGGTTTAGCATATATATAGGTGTGCGGTATCCCCAACTTTCATCTTGTAGCCATGTGGCTGGGCCGTAGGTATTTATAATTCTCTGGGGTGGCCATTCATCATCTTTTCAAACCTGGGTCCCTCCTATATTAGGAACTTGATCGGGGGATTGAGCATCTTGTGTTTTGAGGCCTTCATAAAGGGGATGCCTAGTTCATCC
This sequence comes from Carlito syrichta, assembly GCF_000164805.1. NCBI lineage: Eukaryota > Metazoa > Chordata > Mammalia > Primates > Tarsiidae > Carlito > Carlito syrichta. Next base: position 912 of record NW_007044842.1, read on the forward strand.
CCCCTTGGGTTAGGTAGAAGGAAAAATCCTGGTTGGATTATTCCTATGGTATATGTGCCTTTTCATAATGCTGGGAGCTGGGCATATGCAAACTTTTCATACGTTCAAAATAGCCTTTTAGTACATTGAGAAGATTTAGTTGTATAAGCAGATGCCCAATACCAAACTGGCCTTGTTGGCCACCAGAACAAACTTCTGGCTGGGATGAATAACGAATGAAAACTCTTACTTCTGGCCAGATAGTTTCTATACACGTACATGCTGGGTGTGTGAGGGAAGCGATAAACACCCAAATTAGGCAGAAATATATAAAAGCACAAGAACATTTCCTATTATAAGAAAGAATGGGAATGCTAATGAAACCCCTTTTTAACATGCTCAATGGGAATAACTTTGTTAATCCCACAGCAAATAAAGTAAGTTTTACAGCAATGAAAATGACAGTTTAGCAAATATAAAGGTTGACAAAGCAAAACAATGGCTTATCAGTAATGTCCGCTGAGTTCTTAAACTGAATCCTTAATCTTCTGCCATGCATCGATCATTGGATCAGTCAGCCTCCCCTCTGGTGTGTGACTGAAGCAGGGCTGGAGAATTCTCAGGTTTCTAGAGCAGGGCTTGAGAAATTTTGACTTTCTGGAAGGTCAGCTTAAGGAGTGTTGCTGAATTTTTGGTGCACTCCCAGTCCTGAAAGGTCAGCTTAGTTCTGCTATATAAAAGAACAGTAAATGGCCTCCCTCCAGAGGGGCTTTAGAGGCTGTACATTTTACTCTTTTACCCATACCATATTACCCAGCTTAAAAGAATGGGCATCAGTAGTTTAACTAATTGGCAATTGTTCTTTGACCTGACAATGGATGGCATTTAGGACTGAACCTGAGGGTTGCATTTGCTGTTTTAGGGCAAGATTTCCTAATTCCTTTAAGTTTTCCTGTATGCCCTTAACAAGAGGGGGTGGCCACGCATAAGGAATTTCAAAAGGCAAGAAGCCAGTTCACTTTATTCAAAGGCCTGTTTCTGGGCCTTTCCCCATAGCAGGGGCTTTTGTTCATCCCCCTTTGAGACTTCATAGAGGGGTTTCATCATGATAGAGAAGTTAGGTATTTAAATTCTATAGACTAGTATAGGAACAGACCCACCCTTAGGGTCCTTTTTTCTTTTTCTTACAGTTGTTGGTTGGGTTCTTCCTTTCTTCAATATTTAGCAGCACTTACTCCCCTTGGATGTTTGAGTTTCTTCTGGTCCAAGAAGTGTCTAGGGAAATAAGCTTATAAACTGTGATTAAAATTTGTCCCAAATAGACAACACATTTTCTTATGAGCATTTATGTTTGTGGCCTCCCTTTCCTTCAAAGGCCTACTGTTAAACAATTTCAAAGGTTTAACAAATTCCATTTCAGGGACTTGGATCCTGAGTGATGCAATACCAAATACCTATGTTTAGTTTACTCGTGTCTCCAAAGGATTTCTAGTGATTATTATGCTAACTTGCAAATTGAAAGATTGTACTGTCCGAGTTTTACATCTGATGGAGTTTTCCCTGGATTTGCCAAGGGGTGGGAGAGGTTGCCACTTGGCCTGCTGTAGAAATGTTTGAATGCCTTTTAAAACCTACCTATAGGAAATTTATTTATGTCTAACCTGTGCTAGCTACCTTGCCTCAATTTTTATTCTTTAGAGATTTTTCGATCCCATAATCATTTGGGGTGCTGAGGGGTGAAGGTCCGTCTTCTGTAATTTATTCAGAGCTGATAATGGGTTCAGTCCTGCCTAGCCAGGGATCGAAAATCTATCCCTATCTGACTTGAGGCATCCAGATTTGTTTTGGCAGTGGCATTGTTTGCAAGTACTGGCTGCAATTTTTGCATGACTATTATGTGGGCACGAAATTACTGAATTCTATAAAAGGAATAAAGTCAGGTCAAAATTTTGACAATTGTAGGCAGTGGCTGATTTACTTTTGTACAAAAGCTACAAGGCCTAAAATTATTAGCATAACTTAAATGATAAACTTTAATTTCTGTGGCTTTATTACAAGTATCAGCTTTTGTATTTCTGAACTATAATGGTAGCCTGACAGATTGTTTTAGACTATAATTTGAACTAGGCCTTAAATACATTTTATATAAAAATTTGAAGAGAAATCCAAACATGTTTGTAGTCTTACATTCAGAAAAGACCTTATTATACCTAGATTGTTTATAGAATTTCTTTTGTATATATAATTTTCATAAACTTTCCTTATACCATTTTATTTTTGTTCTCTACCCCCTTTTTAAAAATTCTCATAACTATCTACTTTATTATAGGACAGAAATGTACCATATAAGATTTTCTCTTAGCTAAAAATATTTTTTCTTATATTCCTTTCTTTTGTTTTCTTACTAAAACCTTATTGTATACCAACAACCTTTTTATTTTTTTCTTTGCTTTTTGCTTTCCTTTTAATTTATTTATAGATAACCTTTTACAGTTATAATTTGAATTCACCTTTTAGTAACTGTTAGGTGAAACATTTAGGTTTTTTTGGAACACCTTTAATCCCACTGGAAAGCAGATTTTAGGAGGAAGTTCAGTATGAGCATAAGGGCTAAAAACTTAGCTTCAATATTAATTAAGAAATTAATTTGGACGCCAGCCACATTTATACAGACCCAAGGATTCTCTGGGTGGATGGCATACAGAGTGCTGAGCTGGGCTGTGTCCCTCCCCCTTCAGTCAACAGCCACCATCACCAAGCTAGGTGTTCCCCCATCCCCCTTCAGGAGAGGCCGCACCATCTCTTTCAGTGGCTTTTTAGTCTGGATATTGGACAAGGTTCTGGGGGCTTAGGCCATTAAGAACAATTGTGCTTTAGGTGCCCAGATTGACCATATTCATAGCAGTTGATACCATTCCCCTTAGCAGGTTTATCCTTATCAGGCCTCTTTAGGGTGGCTGGAGCTTTGCCATTAGTGGCAACTGCTTGTGCTCATTTTGGAGTTCTTCTCCTTTTTATTTCTTAATATTTCAGTTTCTAAGAACTTCAGAGGCTTTCTATAATTGGGAATTTGGTATTCCTAGTCCTGAGGTAAGCCTCTGGAATTTGGCATTTAATAGTCTATAGGATATAATTTTGTTTGCAAAGTAGTAAAATAAATTTTTTAAATGCCTCTGCATACAGAAATTTTGACCATTTCATTTTTCCTTAGGTCTACAAAGTGAATTTAATTGCCAGATAGTTTTGTTCTTTTTTCAAATTTTATTATCTGCTAACTTGTAGTGAGTTCAAATTTGATTTTTAAATATGGCACTTATTATTATTATTAAACCACATAATTTTAATTTGCTCCAGTCATTCAAAATCTGTCCTATTGGGGTATCCAAGGACACAGACCACTACACACTCTTTTGGTCACATTTCTTAAAAACCTAGAATTTGCTCTGAACACTTGCAATTTATTCCTCAAAGGAGAATTCTAACACAAACAAATAACTAAATAAAGTCATAAACAGCAATGTCAGGAATTCCTGGAACCCTGATGGCTTCTCCCACACTGAGTCTTTTCAGTCTTTCTTGAAGCCCTATTTTTCTTTTTTCTTTTACTCCATGACTTTCCAATGATGTCTACAAAAATGGCCTGGTACAAAACTTTATCAGAGTGAACAGACCACGTAGATGTAAGATGATGTTTTCCTATTTATTCCTAATTGTGAACAGGCAAAATTGTCAAGAATTCTCATGAATTACTAAACAGCAACCTTAGTTGTAAGACATGGACAACTAAATGAGCACAGCCAAAAATGCAAGCATTAGTGTTATTTAGCATTACAATGTAAAGTAGGGACTTTGCATACATTGCACAACTCTAAGAGACTTCCCAACAGTTTCACAGGGACAAGCAGTTGATTATGATCTTAGGCAAGGCCTAAACCTTTAGAAACAGGCTTACTTTCAACTAACCTGGTTTTTAGCATTTGAAAACAAGAACAGCCTATTCATTCCCTTAGTTGCCAGAGAAAGTTTTTTACAAAATTATTTTCTCCAAGGCTAGCATTAACTTACACTGAGTTAGCAAAAGGCTAAGTAGCATATAAGAGACATTTCTATATTTCTTTACAGGTGGATTAGAATGAGCTCCTTCACAATTTATGAAGGAGAACACAGGCTAAGGAAGGGAGAGGACGTGGTCCCTGGAAATAATTTAAGATAATCAGTAACACTTCTTATACACAACAGGTAATTTTTCCACAACCCGAAAAACAAAAGGCAGAAATTTTAACAGTGCCAATGGGTTGGGAGAAAACACCACACAAATAAAGGGAGACATAAAATGACATAAAGAAATATATGCCAATCAAGTTTTTAAAAGATGTCATGCCCCATTAAATGAAGCATAATAACTCAACCAGCTTTTTAGCAGATTTAAAATGACAGACTCACACAAATAAGAGAATGAGGGGTATGGGAAATATCTGCTTTTTCTCCTCACTCATTCTCCTCATGAAGATATCTCAGACACCTCTTAGCAATTGGTAGGTTGATACACCCCCAATGCAGACTAACTTTATGCGAAGCCCTCCCGCCATCCATCTCATTCACACACAAGCACACAGCACATTCTTCAACTCTCCATCCTAATCCTAGGAACCTACGGGTTCATCTTCAGACAGTGTTTCCTTTCACTGTCTTTCAGTCTTTTCCTTCAGGTTGGAGATTATTACTGGGCCCCGGGAGGTGATCAAGCTCCCCTTCTGCCATCCATTGGCAGGTCTATGCAAAGGCCTTTATTCCTACCCTTTCCATCGGGTGGTCTTTCTGTTCTTTCCATCAGGTCGTTGTACTTATGCCAGTTCCTCACCTCTTGGGTTCCTGTTGTGCTTTTGTGGTCCGAGCTTCAGTGCACTGGGAGGGGCCTCTCTCCTATGGATCAAAAGGTCCGTTGAGCACCAGGTGAGATTGCCCTTTCATTGCCCTGGAGGTTGTACCTTGATGACAAAGAAGGTGGAACATACCATCTCCAAAATCTCCATTTCCCAGCTGACGCACCAGAAATGTAGCAGGAAAAATAGAGAGATCATGACACTGAGACTATTATAGGAAGTGGCCCGAGAAATCCAGTGGGCCCGAGAATCTAATGCATCCAAATCAAGCACCCCAGAACAGGAGAAGTGGAGTCTTATATCTTTCTTTAGGTAAGGGAGGGAGTCATGTTGAGTGATTACATACTTTCTTTGGAATTTTACAAGGTTGTACTCAGCAAAATTAGATTTCTCAAAGAGCAAATGGTTTTCAGGAACTGAAGGCTTGTAAACCATCAACTTCAAAAGGGGGGTTTTAGATAAGACTCTTTTCCATTTCCATGAAATGGCCAGTCTCTGGGCCATTTGGCCTTTCTTAAACAAAACCTGCCTGTGGCCTGGTGGGTTGCAACTTGCCTTTCAAAACGATATACCTTTAACTGCTATCAACTCCCTTTCCTGCCACTGGACTAGTGGGAGGAGATAGTCAGTCCAGGTGAGGCTAACTGCTGATTCTGAATCAGCCACATGTGCTGTGTTTATTCATTCAATCACACAAGAAATATATTTGAGCATTTGCCACATCCTGCCACAGTGTGACCTTCAAAAAAGAAACAGACCAGGTGTGGTGGCTCATGCTCTAATCCTAGCTCTTTGAGGGCCCAGGTGAGAGGGTTGCTTGAGCCCAGGAACTTAAGACCATGCTGGGCAACATAGTGAGACCACATCTCTATAACAAAGTTGAAAAATAAGCCATGCACAGTGGCACACACTTGTAGTTCCAGCTGCTCCGGAGGCCTAGGCAGGAGAATCACCTGAGCCCAGGAGGTGGAGGCTGCAGTGAGCCATGATTGCACCACTGCAGTCCAGTTTTGGCAACAGAGTGAGACCCCAACTCAAAAATGAATAAATAATACATAAAATAAAACAAACAGAAACAAGGGTTTTGTACATACTAATGTAGTGGGAAGACAGAGCAGTCGTGACTCCGAGTCTGTTATAGGAAGTGGCAATTGTATTTACACCAGCAGACTTAGCGGCTAATGCTCACAGGCCGAGCACCCCAGGAAGAGATGAGAGCGGTCTTATACCCCAGTTCAGGTAAGGGTGGGGGGTCGGTTGAGCAATTACACATTTTCTTTGGAATTTACAAGGTTGTACTCAGCAAGATCAGATCTTTCAAAGAACAAATGGTCTCCAGGAATTCCATGGCAAGCAGGGTTGTAAACTGTAAACTTCAAAAAGAGAGGATTTGGTTTTTTTTGTTGTTGTTGCTGTTGTTGTTTTTGAGTTGGAGTCTCACTGTCACCCAGACTGGAGTGCACAGCACTGCAGCCTCGACCTGCTGGGCTCCTGCGATCCTTCTGCCTCGGCCTTCTGAGTAGCTGTAACTACAGGCATGCGCTACCACACCCAGCTAATTTTTGATTTATTGTAGAGATGAGGTCTTGCCAAGTTGCCCAGGCGGGTCTTGAACACGTGGGCTCAGGTAATCCACTCACCTCAGCCTCCCAAAGGTGCGGGATTACAGGCTGAGCCACTGAGCCCCAACTAAAGAGAGGATTTGGATAATGTTTATTAATTGGTCACTCTTTTGCATTTCCAAGAAAACCATTCTCCGCTATTTGACTTTTCCAAGCAAGAACCTGTCTTGCAGGTTTTTGATCTGTCAGAGGGTATACTTTTAACTGCTATCAGCTCCCTTTCTGCCACATTCTCCCTTTGGTGCTGGACCCTTCATCTGTCTAGAGCATCATCCTTAACTTGGTGTATTTACATCATGTGGGCTGCAGTTTTTCGTTCAACAACTGCTTCTACAAACTTAGAAATGGCATTCATAATTATCAGGGCTATGCAAGGGAGGATAAGACAGGATCACACTAATAGGACTATAGATCCAATAATGTACTTAAATCCTCCTAGACTGGAGAACATGTCTTTAAACCAATTGCTGAATTTTATGCCTTGCTATTTTTGCACGGGACGTGGGCAAGCTTTCTAACATTGGTGGCTATATCAGTTATTGCTTCACTGTTATCATATATTTGAAAACAACTGTCAGAGCTATTAAATTTGCCACATATTCCTCCTTTTTTCACTAACAAAAGACAGTTTTGATAAATAGCTGCACCCATTTGGGCTTGTTGCTGATCAATAAGCTCAAAAGTCATGGGTGTTTGATTAGTTATAATTTCTAAGATAGCTTGTAATATAATAATGCAATTTAGCATATATATATATATATATATATATATGTAGGTGTGCAGTATCCCCAACTTCCATTTTATGCCCATGTGGCTGGGCCATAAGTATTTATACATTTACATGCTGGGTGTGTGGGGGAAGAGATAAAAACCCAAATTAGGCAGAAATATATAAAAGCACAAGAAAACTTCCTATCATAAAAAAGAATGGAAATGCTGGTGAGACCCTTTTCTAACGTGTTCAATAGGGACAACTCTGTTCATTCTATTGCAAATAAAGTCAGTTCTACAGCAATTATAATGACAAACACTTTAGCAAAGATAAAGTTTGACAAAGCAAAACAGTGGCTTATCAGCAATGTCCGTTGAGTCCTTAAGCTGAAATCTCAACCTCCTGCCATGCATCCATCAGCCAGCCTCTTGTGTGTGGTGGTTAAAGCAAGGCTGAAGTATTCTCAGATTTCTAGAGCAGGGCTTGAGAAATCTGTTCCGAGTTCGCCATTGGCCTTGGTGACCTGGCGCTCCTGCTGCTGTATGAAACTGCTCCGGTCCGTGAAGTATTTGACATGAGGGACTAGTCTGTTAATTCTGGATGGCCAGAGAACACTTTATTTATTAATTTCCAACATATTTATGCATGTATAAAAAGAAAGGTTTAGTCGTATCCGGGAGTCCCAGATTAGGTACATTGGTGACGGGTTGTTTCTGGGCCTTTTCCCAGAGCAGCGGCTACTGTTTGGTCAACTTACATCTTGGTATCAGTGGGGCAAACAGGAGGATCCAGTTTGGAATTCCATTGTGCCAGCTTGATCCAGCCCACCCTTTCTCCTTTCCTGTACGCTGCTTTCTCTTCGGCAGTGTAAGAAATCTCATAGCTCCTTGGCACGTCTTACAACAAAAATACCGACATGGAACTTGAGTTAACAAACATCATTCAAGTGAAATAAGAGAATGAAATGTATCAGAAGTTAGCAAAAAATGAATGACATTTGAATAATGGAAGGGATATTTAAAGGTATATGAAGAGACCTTGAATACCTTTCAGTAATTTGAGTTTAGCAAGAAAGAAGTGTTGAAGAAACGAAGGCATGCATCAACATGTCCTGAGTGCGTGGGTGTGCCTGCACATGTGTGTGGAAGTGACAGATGGAGGTAAAGCTCAGTGCATGAAGGAATCAGGCATCTTGGATAAATGACCACAAGGATCCCAGGATGCTTACGGTGCTCCTTAGACACGAGGACAGACCAGACTAGGGGAACCCTGGGGGCCTTGTCCTTCTTGTGCATCACCCATGGGAGCTCCTGACCATCTGGCCAGGCCTGGGCACCTCACCATGGCTCCTGCACTGGCTCAGGAAAGGGCCCTCTGGGGAGGCCAGGGTGCCTGGCTCTAGAGGTCCCACAGTTGGGGTCCTGTCCCCCCATCATCTGTTCCTCCCCGTCCCCTCACTTCCTGTGCTCTGGCCACACTGGACTCCTGAAGCCTACCTCCTGTTCCCCTCAGAGCCTCTGTGAATTTGGTTCTGTCTCTTGGGAATGCCCCCAGCCCAGATGGCCATGTTCATGCTTTCTTCTTTTCTTTTGGAGTGGGAGTCTCACTCTGCCACCCAGGCTAGAGGGCAGTGGCATGCTCATGGCCACCACAGCCTGGACTTGCTGGGCTCCAGCGATCCTTCTGCCTCAGTCTTCCAGGTAGCTGGAACCACAGGCATGCATCATTACACCTGGCTAATTTTTTGATTTATTGTAGAGACGAGGTCTCGCCATGTTGCCCAGGCTGGGAACTGCCAGGCTCAGCCAGTTCTCTCCCCTTGGCCCCCCTAAATGCTGGGACTACAGGTGCAAGTCCTCATGCCAGGCACCGCATTCACTTTTTGAAGGTCTCCATTCCTCTCTCTCTCTCAGTGAACCCTGCCCTGGCCACTACTAAATACTGAGCCTTCTGGCTAACATGACCTTCTTAGCACCCATCACCTCCTAATAGACTACATACTTCACTCACTTTTTTTCTGTCTTCACTAAATATGATACAATTATTTTTGTCTGTTTCAGTCACTGCTCTATCTCCCAATGCACCCACAATATAACCTGGCACATAGTAGGCTATCTGTAAGTTTGCATCAAATAAATAAATGACCAAAGAAATACTGTCCTTTCCCCCCCATTCTCCATTCAAAAAGTGAGGCTCTGGGACTGGTGAGGCCGGATCACACAAAGCATAGCCAAGGCTGGCTTCCGGCCAGATTGCTCACTTGGGGAATCTGGCTCCCACGCTCAAGACACACATCTGCCCCATCAAAAGGCCCACGTGTGGAGCAGCCCACACACAGGGAGCAACTGCCAGACATCTGAGCGAGCTCCGTGGCAGCTGCCCCTTCAGCCTTGCTCCAGCCTTTGGATCACATCAGGCCCCAGGCTTGATGTCTTGCATCTGGGAGCAGAGACATGCCATCCCTGCTTTGGCCTACCTATTTGGGGCCTCAGAATCCAACTGAGCAAACAGTTACTGTGCTGTAAGCCACTATGCTTTGAGGTGACTTGCTAAGCAGCAAGAGAGACCTAACATAGAAGTGGTGCCTTGTGGCTTGGCAGGGAAGTCAAAGAAGCTACCAGCTGGATTTCCCAGGGTCTGCGCCTGGCTGGCAACTTGACTGTAACCCCACAAGAGCCCTGAGTCAAAATACCCAGCTAAACTGCTTGTATAGAAGTGGGGAAAGTAAAAAACATTTACTGTTGTTTTAAGCCTCTGAGTTTTGGGGTAATTTGTCTTGCAGCAGTAGATAACTAACACACCACTATATCAAAAATCACAACTTCTTGATTTAAGTTGTCCTCTTAGGACTCATCACCATCTAATATAGTTTTTTTTACTATTTTTTTCCTTAAAATTAAATCTCTCTCTCTCTCTCTCTGTCTCTGTCTTTACACACACACACACACACACACACACACACAATTTGTTTTAGGACAGCTTCATTATTTTTTTTTTCTTTGAGTTGAAGTCTCACCCAGGCTGGATTGCAGCGGCAAACTCAATGGTCACCACAGACTCAACCTGCTGGGCTCAGGTGATCCTTCTGCCTCAGTCTTCCAAGGAGCTGGAACCACAATCATGTGCCACCAAGCCTGGATAATATTTTGATTTATTGTAGGGACAAGGTCTCGCCAAGTTGCCAAGGCTGATCTCGAACCCATGGGCTCAGGCAAACCTCTCATCTCAGCCTCCCAAAGTGCTGGGATTATAGGCATGAGCCACCACACCCGGCCAACAGCTTCATTCTTAACAGTTAATATATATGCTGAACATACTAAATAATTACAGGTATTAATTTTAAAAAAGAATAGTCTGTAGAATAATTGCATCACATAAAAATTACTTAATGAGAAATAGGAAAAGGAGTACGCAAACTAAAAAAAACTTAGTAAATGTTGATTTGAGATTCTATAACATTTTCTTAAAATGTAGAAATTAAAGCTTTATTTTTTAGTTAAACTAGAAATAATTTTGATAGATTAAAATAAAAAAGGGCAGCAGCCTGGGCAAATTGGTGAGGTCTTATCTGGTCTCTAAATAAATTTGTGCTGAATAAATGAATGGCAGCGACAATAACGAAGACCCATTGTCCCTTTTCCTCCCCCTTTCTCTATTTATTTATTTATTATCTTTTTTAATTGGAGTCTCACTCTGTCGCCCAGGCTGGCATGCAGTGGCATGCTCACAGCCACCACAGTCTCAACCTGATGGGCTCAGGCAATCCCTCTGTCTCAGCCTCCCAAGTAGCTGGAACTACAGATGCATGCCACCATGCCCAGCTAATTGTTTAATTTTATCATAGAGGTGAGATCTCACCAAGTTGCCCAGGTGGGTCTTGAACCCCTAGACTCAGTCAATCCTCCTGCTTCTGCCTCCAAAAGTGCCGGGATTACAGGCATGAGTCACCAATCACCGCTTGATTTAACAATGCCATGATCACAACCATTGTCCCCCAACAGAGCTGGGAGAACTTACCTACCGTTTTTGCCTTTCCTGCTCCTTCATTATACCGTGCTTATATCAAGCATGGTGACACATTCATTTACTGATGAGCCGATTCCACATCTCTGGCAGGAGACGATCCCACTCCTCTAGAGGGCTTTGCCTTAGAAACTGGAAGCCCCTTCTTCTTTCCATTACAAGAAAGTATCAGACATGCTGCCTGTGTTCCTCCCTGGTCTCCTGTGGGTGCCCCTGGGGGTGGCGTGTGAGAAACGGACTCCCCTGGGGAAGCGGCCATGGCCACAGAAGCACACTGCCTCCTCCCCACCATGATGGACCCAACGCTTCTGTCCCCCAAAACTCACATGGTGAAACCGAGTCACCTAGGTGACAGCATCAGGAGGCAGGCCTGTGGGAGGTGATGAGATCATGAAGGGAGATCCCTTACAGATTGGTTCAGTCCCTTGTAAAGATGCCCCAGAGAGCCTCCTGTACTTCCTGCCATGTGAGGAGTCACTAGGACCTGCCCTCGATGAACCAGCCAGCAGGCTCTTACCAGACAACACCTCTGCCTGTCCATGATGACAGACCTCTCAACCTCCAGAAGCAGGAAGTACATTTCTCTTGTTTATATGTAACAGTTTATGGTACTTTTTTTTTTAGTTGGAACCCCTAGGGCTGGAGTACAGTGGCCTGATCACAACGCACCACAGCCTAGACCTGCTGGGCTCAGGCGATCTGTCCGCCACAGCCTTCCAAGTAGATGTAGCTGGGAATACAGGCATGCACCACCACACCCGGACAATTTTTGGATGCCTTGTAAGGACAAAGTCTAGCTGTGTTGCTCAGGCTGGTCTTGAACTCCTGGAATCAGACAGTCCTCTTTCCTTGGCCTCCCCAAATGCTGGGATTACAGGCATGAGTCACTGTGCTCAGCAGTTTATGGTGCTTTGTAACAGCAGCTCAACTGACTAAGGCACTCACCAAAATTATGGTACTCTTCTTTCTGCCTCACCAACTCCCTCCTCCCTGAAAAAAGGCTCTGGGAATCCAGGAAGGGGCTCCACTTTCTACTGTGATTCATCACATAAGGGCCCCAGTCCTAACACTCGGCCTTCATTTGCCGCCCCTCCTCTTCCAGCAGATTCACACCCAGCCCCAGTCCTGGCACCACCAGTTCCCTCCAGCCAAACCCCTTCTGCTTCTTTGTCAGAAGTGAGGGCTTTTAGGGCCGAGTGACTTGGCCCTCAGGATCTTCTGAGTCTGACACCATTTCTTCCTAATTCAGCATAATTTCAAACACAGTCCAGACACATATATTTACAGCACATTTTCATTTATAGAACACATAAAGTAGAAAAACAGAGACCCTGTGAAAACAGATTGGTGTGTCACCATGAGGTGTGAGGGGTGAGGTGGGCGTTTGGAAGGTTATTACAGAACATGGCAGGCGTTGGTGCCATGAGGCAGGAATCCCAGGAAAGCATTTCATTCCTGAACCTCCAAGAGTCTGGGTGTGGGTCCAGAAAGGCCAGGGGAGGCAGTGGAGACAGGTATCTGGGCTCCTGGGAGACACCATTATCTGTGGCCCTAATAATCAGTTACTAAGGTTAAGCTCAGGAAAATAAATAAATAAGGAGGAGAGAAAAAAATGTAGAAGCCAAGATGAGTGGTGCCAGCAATCAGCAATGAAGAGAAACAAATGTGTTTCCAGCTGGTTGGGGAAACACGAGCCATACTGTTTATTTATTTTTGAGTTGGGTGGGTCTCACTCTGTTGCCCAGGTTGGTCTTGAACTCCTGGGCTCAAGCAATTCTCCAGCCCCAGTCTCCCAAAATGCTGGGATGACAGGCATAAGCCACCACGCCTGGCCTGCTGACTATTTTCTGTGGCGTCTCACAGGTCTTACAGGGGAACCTCATTTTGCACTCTCCAACACTTTTCTTTAGGCTCGTTTCCACTAAAAGCTAACCTCTACTGTTTGCAGCTGACTGAAAGCCAAACATCCTCAGCTGGGATAATTCACTCGCTTTATGTGGGCTCCATAAGGGACAAATATTCTCAACGATATTGCAGAACCAAAGGCTGCCAAAGAAAATGCTTTGACTTTTCTTTCAAACCATTACATTAGTAGACAGTGGCTGCGACAGTGCTGAGAGCTGAATGCAGATCCGAGGTCAGTGAGAGAAGCAGAAGTTCTGGTTCCGACAACAAGGAGTGACTTCACTGAGCTCCTCGGCCTTTTAGTGGAGGCCCCAAACGGCTTAGGAGGAAGAACCATGGGGAAGAGAGGCCGTGCTACCTGGGGATGAATTGCAAAGGAGAAAGAAGCCCATTTTCACCAAGTTTAAAACCAACCTGAGAAGATCAAAGGGATCTGCCACCATTTGACAGTGTGCCAGAACAAAGCACAACATTCTTAGAAGAAAGACAGTTTAACCTGAACTCCTTGTGTTGCAGTATACACAGAGTGTCCAGCATAAGTTAAAAAATTACTAGATGTGTGGAAGTAGATGGGCTTAGTAGAAGATTCATGATTACAGAAGAAAAGGTCAGATTTTTGTTCCTGGTTTTTTGTGGAAGTTGAGCCTCAGTGCTTCATGGGACAGTATCAAGTGTTCAAATACACATGTAGTTGGAGTCCCAGAAGGAGAGGTGGGGGAAGAAATTAAGGGGAAAAAAATCTGAAAAAAATAATGGCTGAAACATGCCTAATTTGGGTGAAAAATGTCAACCTACAGATCCAAGGAGCTCAGCAAACTTCGGCAGGATCAATAAAAAGGAAACCCCGCCTATATCACGTTGACCAAGTGCTCACAATTATGTAATTTCTCTGCTGACTTGCTGACTTGACAAAACTTTGGTCAGGCTTCTTCCCTCCCCACAGGCCCCTGATTTGTGGCTCATCCCTAGGTTTAAGCAAAACTTAAGGTGCAAAGCATCCTCCCTTAACAGCCATTCCCAGTATCAGCCAACCACAGAGAAAGACTGCCTAAGTGACCTGACTTTGCCACCTGCTTCACCCCTGCCACCTGCTTGAAGTCCTTTCAGTCCTATTGACCCCTCCCTAGAAAAGGAAAGCCTTTTTCTCTTTGATTGTGAAAAACACTTGTAAATCCTGATGTTGAAGCCGTTTGTCTCTATTGTGATAGTCTTTTTTTTTTTTGAGTTGGAGTCTCACTCTGTCACCCATGCTGGAGTGCAATGACACACTCAAGGCCATCTCAGCCTCAAGCTGCTAGACTCAGGCGATCCTTCCACCTCAGCCTTCCAAGTGGCTGGAACTGCAGGTGTGCACTACCACACCCAGCTAATTTTTTTGATGTATTATAGAGATAAGGTCTCACCGTGTTGCCCAGGCTGGTCTCGAACCCACGGGCTCAGGCAATCCTCTTGCCTCACCTCCCAAAGTGCTGGGATTATAGGCTTGAGCCACCAGGCCCAGCCCAGATTTATTTTTATTTGACATAGTCAAACTGCTGAACATTAACTATAAAGAGAAAATTCCTAGAAGCCAATAGAGGGGAAAAAGACATATATACAGGAGAAAGAAACAACAATACTGAGCCCTCATTAGAAACAATGGCCACCAGAAAATGCTGGAGTGATAACTTTAAAATGAAGAAATAAAAAATCATGGACCCTAAATCCTATATCTAGTAAATATATCCATTAACAATGAGTGAAATAAAGAAATTTTCAGGTAACTAAAAACCGAGAGAATCTGTCACCAATAGACCTATGGCAAGAAATGTTAAAAGATGTTCTTCAGCTTGAAGGAAAATGACTTCAGACGAAAGTTCAGATCAAAAGGACAGATGAGGGGTGCTGAGAATGAGGGGCACATGTCCTTTTTGGCTGGAATGCAGATGGATAAACCGTGAGGTGTCTCAGAAGTCCTGATGCCAAGACACAACCAGGATACTAGCCTTCCAGAGGAGCCAGTTTAGAGCTGGGCAGTCCCAGATGTGAATCCTAGTTCCATCAATGCCCAGCAAATTACCACGGGCAGGTTGTTCACTTGTCATTCACTCAGCAAATATTAGTGAACATCGATGTGCAAGGCATTTCTCTAGGCCTGGGGGACTCAGCAGTGAACAAAACCATCTACATTCCTGTCTTCACAGGGCTTATGCTCCAGGAACATAGAGACTGTGCACATACATTTCCTCCTCTGTAAAAGCAATCTAACCAATATCTTAGAATTACTGTGAAGACTAAAATAAAGCATGTGACATGCTCAGCTAAGTATATGGTGCTCAACAGACCTTTAATGACGGTCATCACACACTTCTTCATGATGACAACAACCACATTTCCAAGTACCAGCCTCTGCTTGTCTGTCAGAGTGAAGGAAAGGGGAAGAGCGAGAAAAGAGACACGAACGGAAGAGGCAGGCCGCCTCAACGGACATCCTCTGCAGTGTCTAGCTCTTCTCTGCTTGGCTGGGTGATTCTGATCCTCCCTCCTTCTCTGTCTTTGGCTCCAAATGGGCACTGCCCTCTGCATCTCCATGGCCGTTACAGAACCCTCCGGAGGCCGATGACAAGTCTGATTCTGAACTGGAGGAGGAGTTGTGACTGTCAGAGTCTGTGATTTCATCAGCGATACAAACCCAATTGCAAGACCAGGTTATGTCTGAGTAGAGCGGCCATGGATGGCTGCCACAGGCAAAATGGCTGTGGCCAACTCTGCTCCCTTAGTAGCTGTTCTATTCTTGCTGCTGACAGATACAAATGGAGGTTGAGAGGTTTAGGCTGAGGCAAGAACTAATACTTTAACCTAAAAAGGATGACAATTTACTTTGACAGAAAAGTCACTTGTACATTCTCAAACATCTCTAAGGCTGCCACAAATATCGAGTCTCATCAGTACCACAAAGATCTCTTATACAAGGGAGGACTATTGGCAGGGCACAATAGCTCAAGTTCATGATCCCAGCACTTTGGGAGGCTGGGGCGGAGTTTGAGGCCAGGAGTTCAGGACCAGCCAGGGCAACACAGTGAGATGTCACTTCTACAAAAATTAGAAAAGTTAGCCATGTGTGGTGGTGCACACCTGTAGTCCCAGCCCCTGAAGAAACTGAAGTGAAAGGATTGCCTAAGCCTAGGAGGGCGAGGCTGGAGTGAGCTGTAATTGTGCCACTACATTCTAGCCTGGGTGACAGAGTGGGACCCTGTCTCAAAAAAAAAAAAAAAAAAAACAAAGTATAATAAAAAACAATAAGGGATAGTTATGTAAAATGTAAACAGCAGAAGAGGAATATATGGAAACTCCCCTGTACTATTATTGTAGTTTTTCTGTAAGTAGTTCAAATACAAAGTTTTATTTTTATTAATCAATCTATCTATCAATCTATCATCTAGCTAACCATCTACCTGTTTGTTTTCGAGTCAGGGTCTCACTCTGTTTCCCAGGCTAGAGTGCAGTTCTTCTGGGTGAGTATCTAAGAGACCCTTGGATGCCAGCCCTCCCACAGACCTCCCTCCATACCCATCCCATCATTACTGCTGGACATCTTGGCATCAGAGGTGGACACGGCTGACACACAGGCAGCCCCTTCTCCCCAGAGTCATTGTGTTTACTCTTTGTCAGGTACAAGGGCTCCTAAGAGGTAGAAAGGCATGTGAATTTTGTTCTGCCAAGAGATAATATCTAAAAATGACAACTCCATGATCTCCTTTATATGCCTTTATGCTTTCAAGTGAGGGGCATGGTCACGGGAATTTGTATCAGTTGCAAAAGCGGTTTACAGTATTTTTAGCTGCTGAGGAATTCTTTTTAAAATCTGCTTTCTTTTCATGGAAAATGTATGCCTGAAGCAAAATGTGGCTGGAAATTGGAACAGGAGATGGCTCTCTTCTTGACACCATGTCTTCTCCTACACCACAGAACTACTGATGCTCAGGGAATGATCAGGATCCCCCTTATTAATCCATGGCACAGTGGGCATGTGTTGGGGCTCTTCTGAGTGGGCTTTACAGACAAACCCCAAAGTTCCTTAAGTCCGTTTACATTTTTGTAGTTAAGGCAGGAAACATGACTTTGACCTTCTGGTGTTTCATTTAATGACTGAGAACACACAGTATACGCCCTGGCTGTTACACTGAGACTCTGATTTGGCAACTCCAAATACTCCTGTTTTTTGACCCTGGTGATACCTGCTCAGCCTGGAAAGGGAGGGGAGTGCCATTAAGGAATGAGTCCCAGCTATCGCTACAACAAGCCCTGTCAAGTTCTTCACAGTTTGGCATAGTCACTAAGAAGGCAACAAAAAGATACTTGGTCTCGTTGTTGCTCAGATAATTCCATGAGCAGCTCACATGTATACATCACTAACCACGAGCCAGATAATTAGGATTCATAGATGAACTAATTTTAACTTCATCATAACCTTAAAAAGTAGGTACCAGTGTCACTCCCATTTTAGAGACACAATCAAGGTATAAAGCGGCTAAGGGTAGTGAGTACCTATGGAGCCAGGATTTGAACATAGGCAGTTCCGATTCATGGCTGAGTCATGGCCTTAAAAAAAAAAAATTGTATGACTTAATTTTCCCCTCTGCCAAAAAAAAAAAAAATATATATATATATATATATACAACTAATAAATGATCAAACATATTTTACTTAAGGCTCCATATGGAGCTGTACAAATGACAAGTTCTAAAGCTCAACTTAATAACAGCTACAGAGTATCTGCTTTCTTCTTTCTCAGAGTCTCTCAATCTGAGGATGATTCCTTCTTTCCTCAGATAAAGAAAAGGATCTCAAATTAATACAACTTTTATATTTGCAGATGACATGATCTTATTTAGTAGAAATTGTAAGGAATCCACACACACACACACAGGTCATTAAAGTCAGTAAATGAGTTCAGCTGGTTACAGGATGTAAGATCAGCATATAAAGATCAACTGTATTTCTATACACAACAGAGAACAATCTAATAATGAAATACAGAGAACAATTCCACATACAATAGAATAAAAAAAAGAATGAAATACTCAGGAATAAACTGAATGAAAGAAATGTAAAATATGTACTCTAAAAATTACAAAATATCATTTTAGGAAATTAAAGAAGCTTCAAAATTAATGGAAAGATATCCCATGTTCACAGATTGGATGACATAATTTAAAAAATGGCAATACACTCCAAATTGATTTAATACCATACCTCAGAATCTCAGCTGCCTTTTTTCTCAAAATTCATAAGCTGATCTCAAGGTCCAAGAATAGTCAAAGCAATCTTGAAAAAAAACATTTTCCAATTTCATAGCTACCTTTGCAGATACAGTCATCAAGATCGTCAGTGTGGAACTGGTAGAACAGAAGACCTAGACCAATGGAATAAAACAAAGAGTCCAGAAATAAACCATTACATTCATGATCAATTGATTTTTGATAAGGGCGCCAAGACAACTTAATAGGGAAAGGGTAGTCTTTCAACAAATGGTGTTAGGAGAACTGGTTATTGACAACCAAAAGAAGGACACCATACGTGTAATTATACATCACACCATATATGAAAATTAACTCAAAAAATTCAGGACTAAATGAGAGCAAAAACTATACAATTTTCGAAGAAGGGTAAATACTCATGACCTTGGATTAGGCAATGGTTTCTTAGCTATGACGTCAAAAGCACAAACAATAAAACAAAAAATCATACTTTACCAAAATTAAGAAATTTTGTGCTTCAAAGGTCATCATTAAGTGAAAAGACAACATACAGAAAAGGATAACGTATTTAGAAAGAATATATTTGATAAGGGCCTTATGTTCAGAGTATATAAAGAACTCTTACAATTCAATTATAAAAAGACAACTAAAAAATGAGCACAAAAAATTTGAATGGATATTTCTCCAAAGAAGATACGCAAATGGCCCATAAGCACATGAAAAGACACTGAATGTCATGAATCATTAAAGAAATACCAATCACATTCACAGTGAAGGCCAGGCACAATGGTTCATTCCTATAATTTTAGCACTTTGGAAGCCAGAGGCAGGAGGAATGCTTAAGCCCAGGAATTTGAGACCAGTTACCGCAACAGAACAAGACCAGCTCTACAAAAAATAAAATAATTAGCCAAGCATGGAGTGTCTGTAGCTGCAGCTACCGAGTGGGGGGAGGAGGGGTGGGAGAAAGGGCTGGGGTGGATCACCTGATCCCAGGAGGATGAGGATGTGGTGAGCTGTGAGCATGCCAGTGCACTCCAGCATGGATGACAGAGTGACACCCAGACTCAAAAAAACACAAAATAAAACAAAACAAATTCCCAGTGAGATCACTTGGAAGGCTACAGTCAAAAGATGGAGTGTACAAAGTGCTGGCAAGGATATACGGCAACGGAGCCCTCATATACTGGCTGGGGGGAATGTAAAATGTTAAACCACACTGCAAAATGACTTGGAAGTTCCTCAAGAAGCTAAACATAGAGTTACCATATAGCCCAGCAATTCCATTTTCTATTATATATGCAAGGGCTGGTTGTAGTGACTCATGCCTGTAATCCCAGCACTTTGGGAGGGAAAGGTGAGAGGACTGAGTCCAGGGGTTTGAGACTGGCCTGGGTAATATGAATATGGCAAGACTTTGTGTCTTCAAGAAATCAAAAATTAGCTGGGCATGGTGGCACATGCCTGTAGTTCCAGTGACTTGGAAGGCTGAAGTGGAAGGATCACCCGGCAGGTCAAGACTACGGTGGCCATGAGCAGCATGCCATTGCACTCTAGTCTGGGTGACAGAGTGGACTCTGGCTCAAAACAGACACATGCACACACGAAAACAGAAAACACATTGCCAAAAACTTCTAGATAAATCTTCACAACAGCATTATTCATAATGGCCTAAAAGTAGAAACAGCCCAAACATCCATCACCTGATGGATGGATAAACAAAATGTGGAATAGTCGTAAAATGAAATATTACTTGACAGATGAAGAAATAAAGTTCTGATACATGTTATAACATGGATGAACCCTAAAAACATTATGCTAAGTTAATGACAGAAGAAAAAATTCGGAGACAAAGATTAGTGGCTGTCTGGAACTGGGGTAGAGGGGAGTGGAGAGTGACCACTAACGGGTATGGGGTTTCTCTTTGGGATCACTGCCATCGTTCAAATGTTTGTCTACTTTGAAAGTCAGTTGAAACTGAATCCCAATGGAACAGGACTAAATGGGTGGGGCCTTTCAGAGGAGACTGGGTGGTGAGGACTTTGCACTCATTAATGGATTAGCCCATTCATGGGTTAATGGGTTATCAGCAGTGTGGGTCTGTTATAAAAGCCAGGCTGGGCAGGCTCAGTAATTTAGCCTGTCATCCCAGCACTTTAGGAGGCTGAGGCGAATCGTTTGCCTGAGCCCGTGGGTTCGAGACCATCCCAGGCAACTTGGCGAGACCTCATCTCTACAATAAATAAAAAATTAGCGGGGCATGGTAGCACATGCCTGTAATTCTAGCTACTTGGAAGGCTGAGGTGGAAGGATCACCAGAGCCCAGCAGGTGGACACTGGGGTGGCTGTGAGTGGGCCACTGCACTCCAGCCTGGGCGACAGAGTGAGACTACAACTCAAAACACACACACACACACACACACACACACACACACACACAAAGCCAGACTGACTCTCTCTTGCCTTGTGATGTCTTCTGCCATGTTATGACACAGCATGACCCTCACCAGAAGCTGACCATTGGCAACTCCTTGACCTGGGACTTCTCAGCCTCCAGGACTGTAAGAAATAAATGTATTTTTCTTATAATTGACCCAGTCTTGGGTATTCATTATAGCAACAGAAAATGAATTAAAGCACCCTGGATTCAGTCACACCTGCAACCACTCAATTCTTCCTCTTGCAATAAGCTAAGACTGTGACAATGATAAAATGTCTGAAATTATACAGTGTGACCCTTGCACAACTTGGGGAATATACTAAAAACTTTGAAAGTGGAATCATTCTCTTTAAAAAGGTGAACTTTAGGGTATGTGTCTTATATCACAGCAAAGCAGTTATATTTTTAACAGTATTCTCATCCTTAAAGTAGTCATAAGATGTTACTCTCCTGACTTAGAAAAAGCTAGCACATAAAAGTCCTAAAAAGTTTCAGCTCACAGGAATAAATCTACCAGTAGCAAAACAGTAATGCTTTTCTTTCTTTTTTTTTTTTTTTTTTTTTGAGTTGGAGTCTTACTCTGTCACCCAGACTGGAGTGCAGTGACACGTTCACAGTCACCTTAGAGTCCACCTGCTGGGGTCCAGCAATCCTTCCGCCTCAGCCTTCCAAGCAGCCAGAACTACAGGTGCGTACTACCATGCCCAGCTAATTTTTGATTTATTGTAGAGATGCGGTCTTCCTGTGTTGCCCAGGCTGGTCTCTAACCCATGGGATCAGGCAAGCCATTCACCTTGACCTCCCAAAGTGCTGGGATGACAGGCTGAGCCACTGAGTGCAGCCAAAATAGTGATTCTTACAGAAAAATGCTTGTAAGTTTATGGCTTTTTATTTTCTTACTATTCCCCTTTCACATTACTTCTATATAAACTGGAAAATAAACATAGAAAGACACTGATAAGCAATTTCCTCTGCCTTTGAAAGATACGCAGATGGCTTTGGATACATTATCATCCTATCAACCTCCCTAACCATATGTTTTAAGAACAGTAAATGCCTGTAATAAGTGTGATATGCTGGTGCCACTCCCTCTTACTTTTTTTTTTCTTTTTTACTAGAAACCAAACAGATGGTTAACCTCTTCTACAAACTGAGAAGCAGTTATATCTGATAAGCACAGACACTTCTGTCACTACATTAAATCCTATGTCAACAACAATCTGGGAACAACAGACGCTTTGTTACAAGAGATGAAAGAGATACTCTTTCCACAACTTGGTTACCATGCAAAAACTCACTGGTGAAGCTCTCTGTAGAGCTGCTTATGATAAATAAGTCCTTTATATCCTATTGAAGGCATATAACTGTATCGTACACATGAACATGCCAATATACAAACAAAAATACTTCCAGGACACCAAAAGCCCATCAAATGTAACAGATGCGGGGCTTGATGTATCCAGCATCTCTTGTCAACACAGTTACTCTGATACTGGTCAGTGCCCCATAGTTGTCCTGCCTTCCTGATACCTCACAGTTCCTGCAGGTTAAGACAACATGTTCAGTGGTTCTCCATTACTCTCCAGTTGTTCCCTGGCCAGTAAAAACCTTCCCTATAACTCCTGGGTGAGTGGGGGGGGGGACACACACCTAGTGAATCAAGTTGAAGCTGAGCTACATGTCTGTTTAAAACAATGCTAATGCCCAATCTTCTCTAGGTTTGCTGAGTACAGATGCCTCATCTGTCTTATCTGTCTTCTTGAGCAGTTTCATTAGCACTGCTTGAAAGCCACACTTCATATAAAGGTCACCAATCCTGAAATAGGTCAACAATCCTGAAATCTTAAAATGAAGGAAATCTGCATCAAAGTTATCTTTGTAAAAACAGATCAATGCTAATTAGGATTGGAATTTGAATCTACCAGTATTTGAAGATTTGCAAACCTTACAATTTCATTCCCCCCATCATTCACAAATATGCTTTTTATTGATACTAAAATATTATTAGATGCATGATAAATGAAAATATCATTACTTTATGGATCTTAGAGCATTGATGATGCCATGGCTTATATGTGTGAATGAATAAATAGATAAAGTTTAACTGAGACCGTATTATTGTTGATAAACCGATACACAGTTCATCACACTCTACAACTGGAACAGGTTTCAGAACTACTGCTAAGGAGAACAAAGACAGTGTCCTTGGATAGAACTGAAAAGCTGCTCAACGGGCTACTTGGAAAACAAGGAACATTCAAATTCTTACACTCTTGGTGAGCAGCAGAGACCAAATGAAGCAATTAGATAATCATATTCTGGTACTAAAGTCAGATTCAAACTATAAGGGGCTGTTGTATTTTAAAAAATACAGTTGACCTTGAACAATGCTAGGGTTAGAGACATAAACTCCCGTGTAGTTGAAAATCAACATATACTTTTTCACTCCCCAGAAACTGACCTGCCTCACAGCTGTCTGTTGACCGGAAGTCTTACCAGTAACATAAACAGTAGATTAACTCATATTTGATGTGTTGTATATAGTAAATACTGTATTGTTACAATGAAGCTAGAGAAAAAATTATTCAGAAAATTGTAAGGAAGAGATTTATAATACTGTGCTGTATTTATCAAGTCATCTGTTTACAAGATGAATCCTCCATGGGACATGACAGCAATTGTAGGCGCAGACCTCCATCTATGGTGCCTGTCAAACAATTCAACTTTTTCTGGTGATGTCATGGAAGTACTTCCACTTCTTGGAAGTAGTTCCATCATCAGTAGTGGCACTTTTTATGGGTTCCATGGTCCTAATTCAAGGTTAATGGTATTGCACCAAATATGATGAAAAATATGCAAGAACTGTGAGACCACTTTTTACAGGGATAAAAATTTATTGCCAGGTGTAGTGACTCACACTTGTTATCCCAGGACCTTGTGAGGCTGAGGCATCAAGATCGCTTGGGTCTGGGAATTCAAGACCAGTTTAGGCAACATAATGAGACCTCATCTCTACCAAAAAATTCAAAAGTTGGCCACACATGGTAGTGCACACCTTTACTTGGAAGGCTGAAGGATTACCTAAATCCAGGCAGTCCAGGTTGCAGTAAACTATGATCATGTCACTGCACTCCAGCCTGGGTGACAAAGTGAGACCCTGTCTACCTTTAAAAAAAAAGCAGTAGGATTGTTATCTGGGATATACACACAGACCGGGTGGCCTCTAGTATGTCTGGTGAACAAAGGAAAAGTTAGAGTTTCATCAGAGAAAGTGCAAATTTACACAAGCTATTTTAAAAGAAAGTTCATCGGTCATGGCAGCAACTTACAAGAACTGGTGAGTTCAGCTTGGTGTTAGTCATTGCCAGGTAGGGCCTGAGATCTTGGAGCTATGGTTAAGCCTTTGCAATCTTAGATTAGTTGTGCCAGGCGAGTGATCTTTTATAATGGCTAGCTGTCCTTATCTGACTTGTAGTGAGCTGTGGTTTGGAAACACTTCCTGTGGTGGCCCCTATTATCAGGCAAATCATGTGTGAGAGCCCTCCCTCAGTGGCCTTCCCCAGTTCCATTTTACTGGAGACACAAATGACCACATTTTGAATCCAGCAATGTTCACATGGGCTAAAAAACCAAAGCTATCACCGAGGGCTGGTGTAGCTGGGGGAGGCTTCAGAAAGTGCACATTGACCTTGGCGCAGAAGGATATGACAAATATGGTTAAGTTGTCTGGTGTGAGGTGTTCGTAAGAAAACTGCCTGACTGGACAGGAAGACTCAAGTTGAAGATGAGACTAATGGCTAAGCAGAAGGCAAATCCCTGGGAATCTCAGAGGTCCTGTAAGCTGGGCGCTCATGCATTCATTCACCCAATATACATAGCACAACTGATTACAGGGTAACAATGTGACAATTGCTAGATATACAATAGTGAACAAAATCCACATCGTCCTTGCTTTCATGGTCTTATGAGCCAAAAAAGACAGTACAGTATATAAATAACAAAAGTGTAAGCAATTACAGAAAGTGGTAAGGGCCAAGGAGAAAATTAACAGAGTGTGGGGGACCCTGCTTGAGAGAGCGTGATAAGAAAGGCCTTTTCTAGGGTGACAGCATTTTGGTTGAGACTTCTGCTTTTGTTTCAAGGTGAGGTCGGCACAGGGGGAGCAGCGTTCCACACAGAGGTGTCTGCATAGGGGCCTGCAGGTAGGTGTATCCTGATCTAGTCAAAGAGTGACACTGAAGCCAGCCAGCTTAGCAGGCAAGGGGGAGATAAGTATCAGGTGTGTCAGAAGTTAAGAAAAACACCATTCAGAGGCTAACAGGGCAGGATGCAGGCTATAGATATTTTGTGCAGTGAATGCTTGGTAAAAATGGAAGCATCAATTTTAGAGAGTCCTCGATTCATCACCAGAGGGTCTCACTCAGTAGGTGTGAGGTGGGACCACCCAGATTCTGCATTTTTAACAAGCATCCCAGGTAACTTTTAGACATTAAACAAAATTTTTTTTGAGTTAGAGTCTCACTCTGTTGTCCAGTGCAGTGGCATGGTCATGGCTACCGCAGCCTGGACCTGCTGGGCTCAGGCAATCCTTCGCCTCAGCCTTCCAAGTAGCTGGAACTACAGGTGTGCACCACCACTCCTAATTTGTTGATTTACTGTAGAGGTGAGGTCTTATCAAGTTGCCCAGGCTGGTCTCAAACCCTGAGCTCTTCTGAAAAGTCTTTAGGCAGAACTTGATTCAGTAGCTCATTGTTGGAGGACTGTGGCTTTCTTCTGTCCCTCTGTTTGCTTTGACCCTTACTCTCTACTTAATACCTCATCCCTACTCCACCCTAGCAGCTCCAGAATCTCTGCTCATGATTGCAAAGTGGCTCCCATTTATAGACCAAACTGACTGTGGAGAGGATCTTTCCTGATAGCCCTGAAGGAAGAGAGAGGAAGCTTGTCTTTCTCAGGATTCAAGACTCCTGGGTGATACTGGATGTGGTAGATGGTTGCTATAATGACCCCCAATGTGTTTCTATCTCCCTGTGACCACACCTTTATGTACTTCCCTTACATACTGAGTCTGGGCTTAAATATGTGACTTGCTTTGGCCCACATAATACCTTTTACATGTGATGGAAGCAGAGATTTGAAAATTGTTCCTTGGAACACTGGGAACTCCATGTGAAGAAGCATGGAGACTGAGGGATGACATGGAGCAGAAATGAGCTGTCTCAGCTGAGCATCGCCTCACTCCTGTGACCACCTGGCCTCCTAACTGCCAAAGATGAAAGTGAGGACATCCTAAGATCTGCCCTCTGGCCTTAGCAGAGCCAATTCAGACCAGAAGCAGCACTCAGTCACCCCCTAGAACTGCGAGACAAATGTTTGTTGTTTTAAACTCGCTCACTAAATTTTGGTTTGGGGTTACCTGTCTATCTCTGAGCCTGTCACTATGGCTGGAGGGATGGGTTTATTGGATTAAGTGGATCAGAACTATCCTTGAAGATGGCCTTAGAGTCAATTCCACCCAGACCATGTGACTGCGAACTGGGAAAATCTCTGAAGAGTTTCTTTCCAGAAGAGGGCTTGGTTCCGGATGGCCTCATCCTTCTGGCCACATCTAGGCCCCAGGGATTAGAGGATGCGGCTCTGCAGAGTGTTGCCTGTTGCTGCCATGCTCTGTGGAAGGTGGAGGGGGACCTCCAGGAGCTCTCATCCGAGAGCCAGTCTGGCCTGAAATCTATCCTCTGGTGCCAGGACCTGCCATGAGACACTCAGTGCTTCAGTGACCCAGTGGGGATTTCAGAAGGTTTCAGAGGAGACCTGCAGGCTTATCTTGCATCTTCCCCTGAGTTTAGCAAGGAACCAGTTTTACCAGTTTTTGTGGGAAGGGGAGGGAGGAAGGGGGGACCATGGTGGCACACCAGATACCTGATCCACTGTTAGGGGGAAAGAGGGCCAGCTAGAAGCCCATACTTAACCTGCATGCAACTCACTTGTATTGTGTAGCCTCACTTGTGCCCCACAACTTAAATAAAATAAAATAAGAGTAAAGGGAAAAACGTTTCTGTGGGAGTTTTTCAGAGAAGTAGGGAATAGGGGATGTGGAGGAGGCAGGCAAGGTGGACAAGGTCTCTGGCTTTAGGATCCTAGGATTCAAATTTCAGCCTGAGCGTCCTTGTGCTCTACACATTAGTATAAGCTCTGTCCCTGGCCAGTCTTGCCTCTGAGGTCTTGCCTTTGGGGGGTCTCTCTTTGTGAACTCAGTTATCTGTCTTCACGACCTCACACACAAAACCTTAGCTCATCCTTCCATCCAGGTGCCCACCAGCTTCATCCTCCAAGTTCAACTCTAACCCCTTGTCTTTACAAAAGGGCCCTCTCTTCTCTTGAGTAAACTGTTGCTTTTAGTTCAGCCTCCTCACCGATTTCTTCTGTTCACACATCTGTGCAGACCATGTGGAAGGTCACGGGTGGTAGATCTAGTTCGGGTGTGGCCCCCTCCACATCTCTTATTGAAATGTGACCTCCAGTGTTGGAGGTGAGGCCTAGCGGGAGGTGACAGGATCATGGGGAAGGATTTCTCAGGATGGCTTGGGACCGTTCTTGGGCTCTAGAGTTCACACGAGCTGTTAGTTCCAATGAGAGCTGACCATTTAAAAGAGTCTGGCACCACCTTCTCTCTATCTCTCTCCTGCTCTTGCTATGTGACATGTCCTCTTGCTTTCTGCTCTCCTCCGTGGCTGCAAGTTTCCCGAGGCAGCACCAGAAGCTCAGCAGATGCTGGCATCACGTGAGCCAAAGTAAACCTTTTTTTGTTTATAAATGGCCCAGACATCAGGCATTTCTTTCTTAATGCAGAATGGCTAATACAGTGGTTGTGTTATGTTCCCACAACCATCTCACTCTTCCTTTCTCTTGATTGATGTAGCAGTCAGGATCCCACCAAACCCCACCTGTGCACTGTGCTGCTCCCCAGAATGGATCCATCATAAGGAGCAGCTCATTTGCTTCAGTAAATATAGAGAGGCTGAATCCTATTAAAATCTGAATATCAGTTTGCATTTAAAATAACACAATTATTCTGTGTATGTGTATGACTACTTAATAGTTGTTATTTCAGCACTGCAAGAGGATTTCAATATTAAATTACTAAATATTAATTCACGTTCCATTTTCAATTATATTTACTATCCAAAATTAACTACTATTAAAATATCAATAGATACTGAGAGGGCATCTGGTAAAATGCAGCAGATTTTCTACGCAAATTTTAAGAAATGTATATAAAAGTCAAGAATGTCTTTATGTAGGAAAAATTGAAAGCCCCATGATATTGACTTTAAAAGTATTTTTTTTAGATTGGTCTTAATGAAACTAAAAATTAATTCTGGTAATTGACTAGAGAATAGTGAGTGGGTGAACTTGCAGATAAAAAAATGACACAATGTTGATGACTGTTGAAGGTGAGCAATGGGTCCATAGTGGTCATTATATTACTCTGTTGTCTTTTAAATGTTTGGAATTTTCTATAATAAAAATTTCCATTTAAATTTGTACATTAAAGAAGTATTGAAAATGTAGTAAATGCTGAAATGATTGGTAGACTGGGCTAGAGGGAGACCATTACGATCAAAGAGCAATGTAGGAGGAGATTCGGTGTCCTGATTACTGATCTGTATGGTGGTTGCATCCATATTCCCCTTTACAATCATAATTATTCTGAAAACTTTATGTGCAAATGTGCATATATAGATACACATACCTATAACACAAACTTGATGCATACATATATGTTTTAGGTAGTTTTCTGTATGTATGTGATAGCTTAAGATAAAAATAATGAGAAAAGAAATGACTTATTTTTTCTCACATATCAAGACCAAAGATAGGCAGTCCAGAAAAAAGAAACAAGATGTAAGTTATGCAATATTTTAAACATCATAATGCCAATTAAAACAGCTTGTTATTGTTGTTTAAAAAAAGATAAATAAAACACTAGATCATAGTAGGAAGCCAGAAAACAGAAAAGAAATACAAATAAATTGATATCTTATTTAAACTGGAGAAAGGTGGTTGTTAAAATAAATTATAGTTTGGCCAGGTGTGGTGGCTCAAGCCTGTCCCCCCAGCACTTTGGGAGGTCAAGGTGAGAGAATTGCCTGATCCCATGGGTCCAAGAATAGCCTGAGTAACTTGGCAAGGCCTCATCTCCACAATAAAAAATTTAAAAAATTAGCTGGGTACGGTAGTGCATGCCTGTAGTTCTGGCTACTTGGAAGGCTGAGGCAGAAGGTTTGCATGAGCCCATGGGTGGATGCTGGGGTGGCTGTGAACATGCCACTGCACTCCAGCTTGGACAATGGAGTGAGACTCCAACTCAAAAAATTAAAAAATAACTTATACTTTATAATTTTCTATCCATATAGAAATAAAGTTCTTCAGAGCATATAAAATTTCATGTGGACTAAACATTTAAATATCAAAAAAGAAACAAAAATCATAGCTGGGCATAGTGGCTCATGCCTGTAATCCCAGCACTTTGGGAGGCAGAGGCATGAGGATTGCCTGAGTCCAGGGGTTCAAGACCATCCTGGGCAACGCGGCGAGACCTTGTCTCTACAATAAATCAAAAATTAGCTGGTCATGGTAGCATGCACCTGTAGTTCCAGCTACTTGGAAGACTGAAGTGGAAGGATTGCCTGAGCCCAGGTTGAAGCTACAGTGGCTATGAGAATACAGATTTTGGAATTCAAACAATAAAGAGCCCCCAGAATTACTAGTCTTAAACCACATACCCAGATATCAAGGCATGGATGAAAAGGATAAATGAAAACAAAGAAAGACAAGAAGAAAGAATGGAACAATTGGTAACTGAGAAGAAGGCATAAAGAGTACAGTAAATGAAATAAATAACAAACTGACAATCATGGAAAGCAGAATTAACCAAGCAGAAGAAAGAATATCAGAGCTGAAGACCAAAATATGGAACTAACCCAAACTGATAAAAAGATAGAAAGGAAGCTTAAAAAGATGGAACAAATTTGTCAAGAGGTGTGCAAGTATACAAAGAGGCAGAACTTGTACCTGAGGCAGAAATGGAGACAGAGACTACCCTGGAACAAATATTTCATGAAGTTATCCAAGAAAACTTCCCTTGTCAGAGATGTGGTCACCCGAAAAGAGATTCAGAAAACCTCTGTAAGGCATCAAATGAAAAGACCAACTCCTAGACACAGTAATTTGCTTACACAAAGTAGATATAAAAAAATCTCGCCTTTAGGAGGCTGAGGTGAGTGGATTGCCTGAGCCCATTGGTTCGAGACTCACCTGGGCAGCGACACCTCATCTCTACAATGAATAAAAAAATCAGCCGGGCATGGCAACGCATGCCTGTAATTCCGGCTACTTGGAAGGCTGAGGCGGAAGGATCGCTGGAGCCCAGCGGGTCGAAGCTGCAGTGGCCGGGAGCGGCCACTGCACTCCAGTCTGGGCGATAGAGTGAGACTCCAACTTAAAAAAATATATACCAAAAGCAGTGAGCAAGAAAGGTCAGACTACCTCCTGGGGAATGCCCCCCCCCCAAAAAAAAATTATCTTGGCATGGTGGCATGCATCTGTAGTTCTGGCTACTTGGAAGGCTGAGGTGGAAGGATCGCCAGAACCCAGCAGGTCAACACTGGGGTGGTTGTGAGCGTGCCACTGCTCTCCAGCTTGGGTGACAGAGTGAGACTCCAACTAAAAAATAAATACATAAATACATACATATATACATACATACATGCATAAATATCAACAACAACAAAATTCCCTCAAAACCAACAAACTCATGGACACTAAACAGCATGATGCTAAACAACTCCTAGGTTAACACAGAAAGCAAAACAGAAATTAAAAGATTTTTGGAAACAAATAAAAACAAAGAAACATCTTCCCCAAACCTCTGGGATGCCATGAAATCAGTACTAAAAGGAGAATTCAAATCTCTGTCAACACACATCAAGAAAATGGAATGATCACAAATTAACAGTCTAACAAATCACCTAAGGGAGCTGGAAAAACAAGACCACCAAAACCCCAACTTCAGCAGAAGAATCCAGATCACCAAAGTTAAAGTCCAAATACAGGACACAGAAGTCAAAAATATCATAGAAAAAAAATCAATGAATCAAAAAGCTGGTTCTTTGAAAGGTTAAACAAGATTGATGGACACCTAGCTAGATTGACCAAGAAAAAGAAATAAAAAGTCCAAATGAACACAATCAGACATGCAAAAGTTTAAGTCAATCAAGTCACAACTGACCCTGAAGAAATACAAAAAATTATCAGAGATTACTATGCACACCTGTATGAAAACAAACTCGATAACCTAAATGAAATGGAGGACTTTCTGACATCACACTGCCTTCCAAGGTTGAATCATGAAGAAATTTAGATTCTAAAGTGACCAATAACAAGCCAAGAAATTGGCTCCATCATAAGAAACGTACCCACAAAAAAAAAAAAACAAAAAACGAAAAAAACCTAGATCAGATAGATTTCCAACAGAATTCTCCAAAACATACAGGGAGGAGATAATACCAATCCTACCGAAAGTATTCTAGGAAATTGAGAAAGACAGAATTACACCCAAATCATTTTTTAAAGTTAACATCGCCTCAATGCCCAAACCAGGTAAAGATCTACAAAGAAAGAGAACTACAGACAAATATCCCTGATGAACATAGATGCAAAAATTCTCAACAAGATTCTCGCAAATCAGATCCAACAACACATCTCAAAAATCATCAACCATGACCAAGTAGGCTTCTTCACTGAGATGCAGGGCTGATTCAACATCCTCAAGATCATAAACAAAATTAAAGAATCAATGGATGTAAAAACAAGAACTGCATGAAAAAGCTTTGAACAACCCAGCATCTCTTTTTCATAAAAACCCATGAACACCTGAGCATAGATGGAACATACCTCAAAATAGTAAGAGCCATCTACAATAAACCCACAGCCAACAAATTGCTAAATGAACAGAGTTTGGAAGCATTTCCCCTGAAAACCAGAACAAGCCAAGGCTGCCCACTCTCATCCCTCCTGTTCAACACAGTGTTGGAAGTTCTAGCTAGAACAATCAGACAAGAGAAGGAAATCAATGGTATCCAAATAGGAAAGGGGAAGTTTAGTTATCTCTCTTTGCTAACAATATGATCCTATACCTCGAAAACCCAAGAGAATCTGTCAAAAACCTCCTTGCACTGATAAAAGACTTTGGCAAACTCTCAAGGAACAAAATCAATGTGCAAAGACAGCCTCATTCTTATACACCAATAACAAACAGAGAACCAAATAAAAAGCACAATTCCATTCACAATAGCCACAAAAAAAATTAAATACCTCGGCATCTTCCTAACCAGAGAAGTAAAAACCTCTACAACAAAAACTACCAAAGAAATCCAAGAAAACATAAACAATTGGAAAAATATTCCATGCTCATGGGTTGGAAAAATCAATGTTGTTATGATGTCCATTCTACCAAAGGCAATCTACAGATTCAATGCGATACCCTTTAAATTACCAATGTCATTCTTCTCAGACTTGGAAACAACAATACAGAAATTCATACAAGATTACAAACAGCCAAAACAATCCTCAGCAAAAGAAAAAAAGTGGGAAGTATCACACTCCTAGACTTTAAGCTTTACTATAAAGCTATGATAATCAAAACAGCCTGGTACAGGTACAAGAACAGGTGTACAGACCAATGGAACAGAATAGAGATTCTGGCAAGCAAAACTTGAATTTCTTAACCAACTCATTTTCAACAAAGGCTCTACCAAAAATCACTGAGGAAAGGATAACCTATTCAATAAATGGTGCTAGGGAAACTGGCTGACCACAGGAAGAAAATTTAAACAGGACCCCTAACTATCATCATTATAAAACCAACTCTAGATGGGTCAAAGACCTAAACATAAAACCTCAAACTAAGAATCATAGAAAATGCAGGAGGCATCCTTATTGAAATTGGAAGAGGCAACCAATTCTTGACAAAATCCCAGATACCCATGCCATAAGAGATAAGATAGACAAGTGGGACCTCATCAAAATGAAAAGTTTCTACAAAGCAAAAGAAACCATCAAGAGAGCAAGGAGACAGTCCACAGAATGAAAAAAATGTTTGTCAACTGTATATCTGACAAAGGCCTAACATTCAGAATCTACAAGGAACTCTAACATGCTGAGAGGAAAAAAACAGAACTATTAAAAAGTGAGCAAAAGATATGACTAGACACTTCTCAGAAGAAGACATACGAGCAGCCAACAGATACGTGAAGAAATGCTCAGCCTCACTAATCATCAAAGGAATGAAAATTAAAACCACACTGAGATACCACCTGACTTCAATCAGGGTGGCCATCATCAATAACTCAAAAAACAACAGGTTCTGGAGAGGATACAGGGAAAAGAGAATGCTTCTACACTGCTGGTGGGAGTGTAAACTAATACAACCTCTGTGGAAAACAGCATGGCATTTCCTAAAAGATCTAAAAATTGACCTTTCATATGACCCAGCAATCCCCCTTTTAGAAATATACCCAGAGGTACTCAAATCATCCTATAAAAGAGATACCTGCATATGCATGTTTATTGCAGCATTATTCACAATAGCAAAAACACAGAACCAACCATGTTTTCCAACAAAAGTGAACTGGATTAAAAAAAAGTACATGATGGAATATTATGCAGCCATAAAGGAGGACACAATAATGGACTTGCAGGAACTTGGATGGATTAAGAATCTAACTGTCGGGCTCGGTGGCTCAGTCTGTAATCCCAGCGCTTTGGGAGGCTGAAGTGAGTGGATTGCCTGAGCCCACGGGTTCGAGACCCGCCTGGCAACTTGCC
>NW_007044843.1:0-1198 GCF_000164805.1 Carlito syrichta
GTGTTCCTGATTTTTTTTCTTTTTTCCCTTTTTTTGGGGGGGGGGGGTCTTCTAATGGGTTTCCCAGGTTTCCGGCTCATTTTTGTTTGGATTTCGGGACACACAGGAGTCTCTTTTTTTTTTTTTTTTTTAATAAATGGAATGAATTTGGGGCAAAAAAAAAAAAAAAAAAAGACACTTCCCGCGTCACGTCGTAAAATCTCGGCGTCGTTATGATTATTATTATGTTTTTTTGATTTCCCCTCGTTATTGATCCCGGTCCCGGCCGGCGCCCCGGGCGGGTTTTGCCCATAAAAGCCGGGATTGTCTGATCCTTTTTTTTTTTTTTTTAACCAAACAGCTTGGAATTAAAAGAAAAAAAATGCACAAGAAAAAAAAAAGGTTATTTATTCCTGCAGAGACTTTTTTTCCTCTTAACTTTTTTACCAAACGGCGTGGAATTAAAAGGAAAAAAAATGCACAAGACAAAAAAAGCTTATTTCTTCCTGCAGAGACTTTTTTTCTCTTAATTTTTTACCAAACAGCTTGAAATTAAAAGGGAAAAAAAATGCAAAAAAAAAAAAAAGCCTATTTATTGCTGCAGAGACTTTTTTTCCTCTTAATTTTTTTACCAAACGGCTTGGAATTAAAAGGAAAAAAAATGCACAAGAAAAAAAAAAAGCCTTTTTATTCCTGCAGAGACTTTTTAATCTTATTTTTTAAACAAACGGTTTGGAATTAAAAGAAAAAAAATGCACAAGAAAAAAAAAAGCCTATTTCTTGCTGCAGAGACTTTTTTTTCCTCTTAATTTTTTTACCAAACAGCTTGAAATTAAAAGGAAAAAAAATACAAAAGAAAAAAAAGACTTTTTATTCCTGCAGAGACTTTTTTCCTCTTAATTTTTTACCAAACAGCTTGAAATTAAAAGGGAAAAAAAAAGCCTATTTATTGCTGCAGAGACTTTTTTCCTCCTAACTTTTTTACCAAACAGCTTGAAATTAAAAGAAAAAAAAAATGCACAAGAAAAAAAAACCTTTTTATTCCTGCAGAGACTTTTTTCTCTTATTTTTATAAAACGTGGGAAAAAAACAGGCTTTTGGATCCCCCAAACAATTTTTTTTTTCCATCGCTGCCCTTTGGGCCAATTTAAAAAAAAAACCAAAAAAAGTCGATTTTTTTTCCTGAACTTTAAAAAAAAAAAATCGCCCCGATCTGGGA
>NW_007044844.1:0-639 GCF_000164805.1 Carlito syrichta
GTCTATATGCATGTAAATTAGAAAATCTAGAGGAATTGGATAAATTCCTAGAAAAACACAGTCTCTCAGATCGAAGCAGAAAGAAATTGAAACTCTGAGCAGAGCAATAGCAAGCCTCAAAATTGAATTAGTAATAAAAGACATACCTACTAAAAAATTTCTGGACCAGATGGATTTACAGCCAAGTTCTACAAGACATACAAGGAAGAACTGGTACCAAACCTGCTGAAATTATTCTAAACAATCAAGGAGGATGGACTCCTCTCTAACTCATTCTAAGAGTTGGCACAAAAATAAACTTAACAAAATAATAGAATACCACATCCAGCATGACATCAAAAAGATCACTCGCCATGACCCAGGTGGCCTTCAGTCCTAGGATGCTACAAGTTTGATTCAAATACATAAATCAATACATGCAGTCCGCCACATAAAAAAGAATTAAAAACAAGAACCACATGATCATCCCAATAGATGTAGAAAAAAGAATTTGGCAAAATCCAACATCCCTTCATGGTAAAAATCCTCATTTATTTAGGCATTGAAGGTAAACACCTCAAAATAATAAGAGCCACCTATGACAAACCCACAGCCAACATCATACTGAATAGGTAGAAGTTGGAAACATTCCTTCTTAGA
>NW_007044845.1:0-833 GCF_000164805.1 Carlito syrichta
GAACAGTTTTTAAAGGTGTCTGACAAGTTTTAGCTGACTAGCTTTTGTTAGGTCTTCAAAGTCGATCAAACATTAACTTGCCTCTGCCCAGCTCCCTACCATCTCAGCTACAGAGGTAGGACAGAAAGCAAGGAAGACCAAGGGGCATGAATGAATTTTCATTCACAAGATTATATGTAAAAAACTGTACATAGTCAGGAACTTAGAGTCAATGGTATTCTCTCCATGAATAGAAACTTCCTGAATGTAGCTGGAACGTGTTTTGGGTTTTGATCTATTAAACCCCCACAGTTCCTGCCTCCCCTCCCCTTGGGATCCCTAGAGCCAGGAGTCTTTATACTGAATCATTTCAGTCTTGCAGGAATCCCTTCAATTTTTCCGGTTGCATGTAGGCTTTGGAGAAGGCCAGTCTCAGGCAAGATCCTTGGCTCTGTACCTACTGGCTGTAAAATGGCTCTGGCTGTAAAATGCTGGGGAGATGGCGAGACCTTGCCTCTACAATACATTTAAAAAAAAAATTAGCCCGGTGTGGTAGCACATGCCTGTAGTTCCGGCTACTTGGAAGGTTGAGGGGGAAGGATCGCCAGAATCTAGCGGTTGAGGCTGCGGTCCAGTCTGGGCAACAGAGTGAGACTCCAACTCAAAAAAAAAAAAAATGCTAGGAAGAGTCCATGTCCAGCTCACATGTTATAAGGATCTCTGCCTGGCCAGAAGTAGCCTCCAGTAATCCTTGATATCATCTAATTATTTGCCAATGTTGCCAATGCTTATTCTGCCCTCTCACAGGATCGACACCTAATTTCCTTTTGGGGACATCACTCTCCTAATGCCAG
>NW_007044846.1:0-786 GCF_000164805.1 Carlito syrichta
GGTGGGGGGTGGTCCATAGCTGGTGAAGGCCTTCTTGCTGCATCATCACATGGAAGAGGGGCACAAGAGGGCCCACTCATGAAAGCCCACCCATGAGGGAGGTACTCTCATGCCCAATCATGTCCCAAAGGCCAAAGTCCACTTCTTAATACTGGTTCTATGGTCATTTAATTCCAACAATTTTAGAGAGAACATCCAAACCATAGCACCTCTAATTTGTTTTTTATCATGAAAGCATGTTGAATTGGCAAATGTTTATTCACCATTAGTTGAGTCTTTTAAAAATTCTACTAATGTGGTATATATCATTGATTTGTGTATATTAACCAATCCTTGCATTCTAGGAATAAATCACACTTGGTCACTGTGTATCTTTCTAATGTGCTATAAAATTCTATTTCCTAGTATTGTGAGGACTCTTCACCAATATTTGGGGATATTGTTCTCAATATATTTCTTATAGTCTTTGACTGACTTTGCAAGTGTAACACTGGCCCCAGAGCAAATTTCTCAACACCATGCATTCTGCATTCACTCAACCTCTTTAAAAATTGAAGAGCACGTTTGTATACCTAACCCTTAACTGTACCCCACAATTTTATAATAAAAAATACGTTTAAAAAAATAAAACAAATAAATTAAAAAAGTAAAACTAAAAAAATAAAAGTTGAAGAGGATTTTTTCCCCTCATATGTTGGGTAGAATTCATCAGTGAAGCCATCTTATCCTGGGCTTTTCCTTGTGGGGGAAGATGTTCACTGATTTAATCTTCTTATTGGTTATAAG
>NW_007044847.1:0-766 GCF_000164805.1 Carlito syrichta
TGAGGCGGAAGGATTGCCGGAGCCCAGCAGGTCGAGGCTGCGGTGGCCAGCAGCGGCCACCACACTCCAGTCTGGGTGACTGAGTGAGACTCCAACTCAAAAAGAAAAGAAAAGAAAAGAAAAGAAAATAGAAATCAATTCCTCAACTCTAAAGAACTAAATTAAAGACACATGTATATTCTAAAATAATGGAGGACCTCAGTTGGGAAACATGAACCAAGAATATCTCAACTGAGTGCAGTGGTTCACGCCTGAAATCCCTGCACTTTGGAGGCAGAGGTTGAGAGAATTGCCTGAAACCAGGAGTTGCAGACCAGCCTCAGCAATTTGGCTAGACCTTGTGTCTACAATAAATCAAGAAATTAGCTGGGCATGATGGCGCATACCTGTAGTTCCAACTACTTAGAAGACAGACTGCCCAGCAGGTTGAGGCTGCGGTGGCCGTGAGCATGCCACTTCACTCCAGCCTGGGCAACAGAGGGAGACTCCAACTCAAAAAAAAACAACAAAAAACCAGAATCTCAAAAGTCTAAGGATGTTGCCTCTGATCCCCTGGCACTGGAAGGGTCGACCGCCAGATGAACTATGTGAACCCGTGGCTTCCAGACACTGGAGACAGGAGCAAGGACAGTGGTGTGGGGCCAGGCCTCAATCGGGCTCCTACAAGCAAGGAGAGGGAATGGGAGCGAGGAGTGTGTGCTCGCCAGAAGTGAGAGCTGGGTACTGAAGTCGGCTCGACCTTGGGGGCCAGGACAGGACAAGAGAG
>NW_007044847.1:1911-2483 GCF_000164805.1 Carlito syrichta
ATCAGGCTACCATGAGGGTCAAGCGAGTTACTCTTTGCAGAAATGAAAAACATAGGAGAAAGTCTTCAGGGTCGAAAGGTAACCAAAGGGCTCTCAGATTTGTCACCAAAAGCCCTCCCCATTAAAAAATGAATACATCGTACCTCACCTAACTTTTGACCTGTGAAAGCCCGGGTGCAGGGTGTGAAAAGACAGGCTAGAGGCAGGAAGAAATTATTTGCATAACCCATATCCCAAAGGTGACTGATGTCTAGAATAGATAGAGAATTCTCAGCCAGACGTGGCGGTTCACGCCTGTCATCCCAGCACTCTGCAAGGCGGAGGCAAGAGGATTCCCGGAGCTCAGGAGTTCGAGACCAACTTGAGCAGCATGGTGATACTTCGTCTGTACAGTAAATAAAATTAGCTGGGCGTGGTGGCACGCTAATTGGAAGGCTGAGGTGGAAGGATCACCTGAGAGGCTGTGGTGCCCCAGAGCATGCCACTGTACTCCAGCCTGGGTGACAGAGTGAGACTCCAATTCAAAGTAAATAAATAAATAAATAAAAGCTCTCAAATCGTGACAGGAAGAA
>NW_007044848.1:0-631 GCF_000164805.1 Carlito syrichta
CAAAGAGATACCTCTTATTTAACAGTAGATTAGCTATACTTAAAAAAATAAAAATTTACGCGAGTTGACAAGGATGTGGAGAAATTAAGAGTTCCAGGAAAATGACAGCAGAACTGGTGTGAGTACACGAATCCACATTAGTGAGTGTTTGCAAGGACAACAGAACATATGGATGGGATTGTAACTGGGTGCAGGAGTGTCTGAGTGGAGACTGGGGAGCAGATGGCAGGGGCTCTCCCCAGAGAGAGACCATAATTGTTGCCACTGATACTCTAGGGCACTTAGCTGCACAGATTGAGTGCCATTTTCTAAAATCAGGAAGGTCTGCCTGGAGAGGAAGCTGCAGAGAACAGCCTGGATCCAGCACCTGGATGCGCCACCACCACTTTCAGTGCCAGGCCAGACTGCAAGACCCCTGACACTGGGACCAGCAAATGTGGGGTTTCATGCAGAAGCAATGGGAGATTTCATGGTAGAGAGAGGTTCAGGAAATAGAGGCGGGGGTCGCAGCAGCAAAGCAACAGAAGTGGGGAATCAGGCAGCAAGCATGGGGCCCTCACAGCAGAGGAGATAGGAGTTCAGTTGGTTGGGGAGATTTGAGGCATAACTAAGAAGGCTTCCTGGGATTCAG
>NW_007044849.1:0-626 GCF_000164805.1 Carlito syrichta
GACTCAGAAGATCCTTCCACCTCAGCCTCCCTAGTAGCTGGGACTAAAGATACTGCCCCATGCCTGGCTACTTTTTTGGATATTCTTGTAGAGATTAGTAGCTGGGACAACAGGTACCCACCACCAAGCCTGGCTAATTTTTTTGATATTTTTGCAGGGATAAGGTCTCACTATGTTGCCAAGGCTAGTTTCAAACTCCTGGGCTCAAGCGGTCCTCCTACCTTAGCTTCACAAAGTGCTGAGATTACAAGCATGAGCTGCCACACTCAGTCCTAAAATGAATCCTGTAAAATGGAGGGTGCATTGGCTTTGGAAAAACATTTCACTGTTGTCTACTGCCATGAAAATAACAAAATGAAAGCAAAGTTCTAAATGGGATTTTTCTTTTTGTTGAATATCTAATATAACCCCGAAACATTTTAGCCTATATTATTTAGTTATATTTAATAACAGTGTTTTTCTAACTTTGCAAGGTCTGATTCTAATGAATATCTCACCCATGGAGGTCATTGTTGTACTTAGTGATGATTCAGAAGCCATAATAGAAAGGTATTCCTAGGCTGGGTGCGGTGGCTCAAGCCTGTAATTCCAGCACTTTGGGAGGCCGAGGCGAGAGGATTGCCTGA
>NW_007044850.1:0-9461 GCF_000164805.1 Carlito syrichta
CTCAGTCCTGATCAGACTGATCCCAGAAGAACTGCCTCCGAGTGGTCTCTTCTTGCCGTCCTGATTCCCTGGAGCAGGTCCAACTCCCCTCAGGTCGGGCCGGACCCCGACAGGAGAAGACTAGAGATATGAGGCACAGGCTTCCTTGATCTCCCTCTGCAAGAATTGCACAGACACATTTTTCTTTCCAGCTGCAAACTACAAAGACATGGGAAGTGCACTCAAACCAGAGTCTAGACTTCTTAAAGGGTGCTAATCACACAGCTGCCTGACAAGCCAGGGTGCAGACCCCGAACAGGCCCCAGGGATACCTCATGGACTTTCATGTTTATATTAAACAAGGCTGACATCTCCGTACATCTCGACCCACTACCCAG
Organism: Carlito syrichta; assembly: GCF_000164805.1. NCBI lineage: Eukaryota > Metazoa > Chordata > Mammalia > Primates > Tarsiidae > Carlito > Carlito syrichta. The sequence goes on from NW_007044850.1 coordinate 378, forward strand.
GCCATACAGAGTACATCCTGATCATGGACCATGTAAACGGTCATGGACTCTGGTTCTCATCACTGTGGTTTCAAACTTTCCCAGAAATAACAAAGAATTAACTAATACCTACCACACTAATGCTTTCCTCATGGAGTATACTGTACACACTATTCTGTATTTTCCCTTTTTAGAACAAAATATCATAGTTATAATATTCATGTCACTTTTATCATGGCTACATGTTGTTCTTTGGTGTGGAGGCACTACTGTTTGAGGACTGGATTACTATTTACTGCTATAAACATTGATACAATTCATATCCTTATTTGATGGATATGAATAAGTATACACATAGGGATCACCACTGAGGAAATAGGAACTTTGAGGGTGGACTCAGAGCATCCCTCCAGTCACCTTGGGGACTGCCTTCTCACACTTTGGAAAGTTGTCATTGATTTCATTTATTTGTATGGGTATTGTCATTTATCCCTCTTGTGTCATTTTATTTATTTATTTATTTATTTATATATCAATATTTTTTATTTTGATATTGTGGGGTACAGTCAAGGGTTAGGTATACAAATATGCTTCATTCAGGCACTCTTGTTGATAAGGGGTGTCTCCCCATCCCCAGACAGATATTGACTACCGTTAATACCACCTCCCTTCCCCTCCCCTCCCATAGTTTCACAACTTCTTGTGTCATTTAAAAAAAAATTCCACAAGCAGAAGGATCTTCACCCACTCCCCGTACTCTCTGGTGGGATTTCTGAGTTGAGATCGTCAAGAATTCTACCTTCACTGTTTCATTTACCAACATGTAATAACATCTGTCTCTATAGTGATGTGATGTGAATTTAGGCCTAGGTTTTTTTCTTTTTGAGTTGGAGTCTCACTCTGTCACCCAGACAGGAGTGCAGTGGCTGCTCCAGGCCACTGCAGCCTCAAACTGCAGGGCTCCAGGGATCCTTCTGCCTCAGCCTTCCAAGTAGCCAGAACTACAGGCATGCGCTACCCCGCCCAGTTAATTAATTTATTTATTTATTGTAACATTGAGGTCTTGCCACGTTGCCCAGGCGGGTCTCAAATCCGCAGGCTCAGGCAATCCACTTGTCTCCGCCTCTCAAAGCACTGGGATTATAGGCTGAGCCACCGACCCCAGCTAGGCCTGGGTTTTAAATCTCATCTTAACTAGAGATGTTAAGTGCAACTGAGTCTCTCTGTGATTTTTCTGGGAATTAATTGAATGTGTATGTCTTACACGCTGAGTGCTCAGCAGATGCTAGCTTTACTGGTTTATTTAGTATTTTAATTTAAATTAATAAAAATCTTTTCTGTGTGTATTGTTCTAAACAGTAATACTATGGGTGAAGTAGGATTTATATATTATTCTAAGACATGTAACTTTAAAATATGAGAAATATGCATTTACTGTTCATGGCTTAAAAGTACTGTCTAAAAACAGTAGAATATTATCAGATGTTAGGACAGTATCACTGATAAATTAAGCAAAGTTTATATCTCATTGTTGTGTCTCTTCTTTTGTGGTACTTTCTTCAAGGCAAAAACAAAATATGTATCAATCAAATGAACCAGGTGTATTCTAAATGTTAAATTTGCTTTTAAGTAGTTGCTTATTATTTTTCTTCTGAAATAAATGTGTTCTTCGAATGTCCTAGGAGCTTCCATTTGATGAAAATAAACTCCTTATCATACAAAGAACCTGTACGGGAGAAAAGAAAATTCTCTTAAAATTTAAGCTGTCAGAGAATTTTGGATAGCAATTCCCAACTTGAAATCATGAGAGGTGGTTAACTTTTTAAATTAACATTCTGATGAGTTTTTAGTACAAGCAATAAATTCCTACTTATTATTACAGAAAGCACAGAATAAGGAAAAATTATGATCCTCAAAGACATGGTTAAATCTAAAATTTAGGTGCCTGGAAATTATTTATTGATAGATATAATTAGATAGGAAATCTGGTGCTTTGTTCCACTAGCGTGATGGCTGCCAGGGGTGGGCTACCTCTCAGCTGCACAGACATCAGGGACCAGCTGTCTCAGGCTAGTTCTTAAGGCCTAGACAACTGCAGGGTAGGCGATAGCTCAGGGCATAGTGAAGCACTTCCTTTGGCAGATTGTTAAAGTCTGCACAATTTCAGGAAGCTGAAAGGCAAAGTAAAACATTCTACCTGATAGGGCAGAGCAGCTCAGGTCCAGTGGCTCACCACCCCTTCCCCAATCCCAGCACCTTGGGAGGTCAAGGTGGGAGAATCCCTTGAGCCCAGGTGTTGGATACCAGCCTAGGCAGCATAGCCAGGCCTTGTTTCTACACAAAATTAAAAAAAAAAAGATAGCCAGGTGTGGTAGCCCCCTGTCTGTGAGCCCAGCTTCTGGGGAGGCTGCAGGGGGAAGGGTCACTTGATTCCAGGAGGTCTAAGTTGCAATGAGCCATGATACTGCCACTGTGCTCCAGCCTGGACAAAGTGAGACCCTGTCTCTAAACAAACAAACAAACAAATAACAGGCAGAGCAGACCCTCAGCTTCTTCCGTTCTCCTTCTGGTGCATCTGCAGAAGAATGTCACAGCCCTTCCACAAGCTCGCTGTTGGGGTACACTGTGTCATGGGGGCCTGGTGAAACTCTCTCATGCCTTGTTGGAGCTTAGTGTGTACCAGCAGCACTTACTGGGCTGCATCATCGCCAACGCCAGCAACCACAGGGTCTGCACTACTGCATCACTGAAGCCCCAGTAGGGCTGCTCTCGTGTTCCCTGGGGGACAGCCACCACCTGATCCTTCACCGGTGCATCCAGCTGCTGTGCCTGGAGCCCTCCACGGCCTGGGGCCTCTGAGGACCTCATTCTTTGGACTGAACCATGCTATCTTTTTCCAACAGTGTTTCCAATATGAATCATTGCCATGTATATCAAATGCGATTTCTGTCCTACAAAATAATTTTGCCACCTGAAATATAGTATATAATAGCCATTTCCCATCATTCAGAAAACCATCATATCCTATTATTTAGGTAAAACTGTTGTGCTTTTTTTTTGAACAAAGTTGCCATCACTTACTTGTTTCTTATCTAATTTTTCTTCTTCCAAGCAGGTCAAGAGCAGCCTTTGAAACAGTTCCTCATCAAGAATAAATATAAATGCAAACATGTGGTTAAAAATATAGATCTAAAAGTAATCAATTTGGATAATCAGTGAGTAGTCTAATGGTAAGCATAGTTAACATGGAACTTAGATAGCCAAACTGAAAACAATATAAAAGTAATTCACAAATTAGGGCAGGAGGAGGACAGAGGAAATAAAGAATGAATTTTTGTAGGCACCCTTTTTTAAAAGTAAGAGAAGTTGGCCTCCAGTAGAGAAAGAATACACAATCTGCTGTCTTAAGGGGAAAATGGTTAAAACAAAGAGGCAAAAAGCAGGTGAAATTGCCATGGTGTGTATTTGCTCTTGGATAGAAGAGGTTGAATGAATTCATTTCTGTCATTGTGATGAAGCAATTATGTCAACTGTAAGTAAAATGCCAAGCCCTTCACTCCCCAAGACTATAAACAGTCTTAGAGTCAGTCAGAAATATCTGCATGATAAGAAGTAAGACTTAGTGCAAAAAAACCCAGAGATATGATAAAAATCAGGATCACAAAGTTTAGGAAAAAGCATATATGTTTACTAATCAAGACTTTTTACATAGGCCTAGCATCTAGGATCTTCAAAGAACTCAAATCTGCCAAAAGGAAAAACACAAACAGTCCCCTTAAAAAGTTGGCAAAACACATGAATTGACACTTCTCAAAAGATGCTATATGGACAGCAAACAGACACATGAAAAAGTGCTCAGCCTCACTCATCATCAGAGAAATGCAAATCAAAACACCATTGAGATACCACCTAACCCCTGTAAGAATGGCCATCATTAATAAAACAAACAACAACAGATGCTGGAGAGGATGGGAAAAAAAGGAATGCTTACACTGCTGGTGGGAATGCAAACTAGTGCAACCTCTCTGGAAGACAGTGTGGCGATTTCTGAAAGAACTAGAAATTGACCTTCCATAGGACTCAGCAATTCCCCTACTGGGAATATACCCGGAGGAATTCAAATCATTCTACAAAAAGGATACCTGAACACGCATGTTTGTTGCAGCTCTATTCTCAATAGCAAAAACATGAAACCAACAATGTTGCCATTGAAGCTGGACTGGATTTAAACAATGTGGTACATATACACAATGGAATATTATGCAGCCATAAAGGACAAACATATGGACTTTGCAGCAACTTGGATGGATTTAGAGTCGATCATACTCAGTGATCTATCACAGAAACAAAGTAGTGTGAGGCCATCCAGCATCCTCTTTTGTTCTCTGGCACAGCATTTACAAGTCAACATAGAAGTTAGCTGAATCTGGATACATTGGCAGAGGAGGTGATCAGGGAATTAATTGATCCTGTAACCAGAGGCAGCAAAGCTACCCAATGCCAGCAACCAGGTATGACTCAAATCAGAGTTTGAAGAATCCATAGCATCAGCAGAAATGAGGTGACAACCATCAGCATAGGGGGATATGCTTGCTTTCTGGGAGCATGGCCTATGCCAAGTGAACAGCCAAGGGAATACAGTAACTGCAGACTTTGGAAGTGGTGTCAAAAAATACCTGGAGTTAAGAATAAATTAACTATTCCTGAGCAGATGTCATCTAAGGATATAAGGCCCCAAGGAGCTGACCGGTTGAGTCCAAAACAGATACTAATGTGTACTAAGAAACACTTTCCATCCACCTAGTGCCATGAGCTTACATGAGTCTCATTTGCCAAAATTCCATCTTGAAAAACATTAGAGAGAGGAAATGGAAAGCTGAAACACTGCACTTACTAGAAAAGATAGATGCGTCTAAAATGAACTATTCAACCTGGTTGAGACTGGAACATTGACTTCTATTTTGTGTTTTTCAATTCTGAGCATATACAGGAACTAAAAATGTAATTGCAAGCATGTACCCCCCTGCTTACAACATCCCCAATACTAGAGGTTGCTGATGATGGTAAAAAGTAAAACTAATTTATTTTCAAGGCTCTATTTTATAGACTTTACAAAAGGAAGCTTAGTCCTCAGAAACTTGGAATGGTGCCGAAAAAAATCAGAGCAGACATATGTTTCTTTTTTGTAGAATTAATTGATGGCAGCATCTTAATGAATCTTTTGCTTATCTGGTGCTTATCTCCACACATGCCACCAATTATACAATTTAGGTGAATTATGATATAAGAAAGCTAAAAGTGCTGGTCATTTGCACATACGGATTAACTCAGAATTGTCACATTTGACTCCTTGGCCAAATTTACCATTGATGCTATTATGTTTGGCTGCAGCAGTAGATTTATTTGACATTCAAAATGTCATTTAATACAACTCAGAGAAAAGGGTTAAATAATAATAAAGTGTCTATTGGTTCTCATATTTCTTTCTTTTTTTGGCTTTGGAGAAAAGTTTTTAATTTATTTCTTTAATTTGGGTCTACTAGACATATTAGTAAATAAATTTCAGTATTCTATTAGTTTCCATGAGGTTTTCAAATGTTCAACAACATAATTTTAATTTCTTCTTGATAATCTTTAAATTTTTCTTTTTTAATTTAAAGGATGTGGGGTAAAATTCAGGACTAGGTATATAAGTGGTTATCATACAGGTAAATTTGGGACTCCCTCTGGTGCCCCCTTTGCCTGGTTTGAGAGCAGTTACCCTTATTGATATTATGTGCCTCCCCTCCCTTCCCTGGCAATTTCTGGCTACTGCCAATTCCTTTCTTATAGTATTGTGGTAAATGTTCAGTGTCTGCTTATGAGTGAGAACATGTCTTTTTCAGTTCTTCGTTTTGTGATAGATCACTGAATATTAAAGGCTCCAAATCCATCTAAGTTGCTGCGAAGTCCATAAATTTGTCCTCCTTTATGATTGTGTAATATTCCATAGTTTAAATTTACCACATTTTAAAAACTCCATTCCAGTTTCCATGGGCAGCACAGTGGGTTCCATGTCTACCACTATGCACAAAAAATCAACTCTAAATGGATCACAGACCCACACGTAAAACCTCAAAGTATAAGACACCCATATGGGAATTGGAATAGGTAAGCAATTCTTGATCAAAACCCCAGATGTCCATGCGATAAGAGATAAGGTAGACAAGTGGGACCTCATTACATGAAAAGTTTCTGAAAAGCAAAAGAAACCAACAGAAGAGTGGGAGACAGCCACGGAATGGGAAAAAAATATCTGCCAACTGTATATCTGACAAAGGCTTAACATCCAGTACCTACAAGGAACTCAAATGTGCTCAAAGGAAAAAAAAAACCCATTAAAAAGTGGGCAAAAGATATGAATAGACGTTTCTCAAAAGAAGACAAACAGGCAGCCAACAGACACATGAAAAAGTGCTCAATCTCATTAATCATCAGTGAAATTCAAATCAAAACCACACTACCTAATCCCAGTAAGAATGACCATTGTTCATAACTCAAAAGCAACAGATGCTGGCAAGGATGTGGAAAAAAAGGAACACTTCTATACTGTTGAGGGGAATGCAAACTAGTTCAACCTCTGTGGAAAACAGTGTAGCGATTTCTAAAAGAACTGGAAGTTGACGTTCCATATGACCCAGCAATCCTCCTGTTGGGGATATATCCAGAGGAACTCTAAAATCATTCCTCAAAAAAGATACCTGTGCACGCATGCTTATTGAGCACTTTTCACAATAGCAAAAAAATGGTTCTTATATTTCTAATAACTATTCGAAGTAGTAATCAGAAGTTCAATTTTATGGGTACAAGCAGAATGTCTCTCTGTACAGTCATACAATTTTAGCAATGCTGTATTCCAAATGCCTTTTTATTAGATGTGAATCACTGCATTTCAGATACAGGAATAGTGACTAGCCCCATCTGGCCTTTGTATTTGTCAACAAAGAGAAGAATACACAATGGTTCTGATTCTTTAGGGAAAAGATGAGAAAAAAGTGTCACTATAGTGTGTGTCTAGCTAATTGACTCAAATTGAATATATTAACATTAAATTCAGCATAGATTGACAAATTTTTAGATTTTACAAATTATTATACATGTTTTAATAAGTTATTATTTACTTAGTTCAAAAAAGTGAATTTTATACCATATTTTATTTGGAGATACTGCATTATGATAAATAGTGATGAGTTTATATGGCAAAGATCACATGTAAATAAATGCTTAAGAGTGAATTTTTCCAGTGTAAGCATTTTTCTGGCATTTTGTAATCTAATTTCAATCTATGGTGATAGATTGTTTACCAACAATTGTATTTATCAAGGTAAGAAACAAATATTATAATTATTAAAAGTCTTTTATAAAATGCTCAGAGTTAACTCTTTTATGTGGACACAGGTTATTTTTTTCTAGCTCTACCAATTTAAACCATGGTCACTGTTTTGAGAAAACATGACCAAGTAGATCAAGATTTGAATGCTGGAAAAATATAAGGCAAAAGAATAAATGAGTCTTCTTTAGTCTATTTCTACCTCTTTCCTGTTTGCAATAAACAATATTTCTAAATGATCCTTTTGATAAAGTTAAATTCTAACAAAACTGGCACATCTATTTTTTAATTCATTGTACTTTCTGACTGTGGATATTTCACTGACAGAAGGAAGTATATCACTCTACAAACTTTAAATGAAAGGAGTATATTGCTCTACCAAATCATTAGTAAAGTAGGGTTTTGGCTGACAAGGACAGTTAGTTTAAACATTTTTCAATCAAGAGAAGACAAAATAAATACATACATTTGAGTAGGGAGTTTCAAATATCTTTGGACCAGACTGAATTCATTGCCATCTCCGTTTTCTTATTTCACACTCCTAGAGGAAAATATGGTAGTTATAACCTTATAATATGTGCTATTCAGAATATTCAATGAATGTTTATGATTAGAGATAAAATAATTGTAAAAACAGACTATTGAAGAGTAACGTGGCAGCAGAGAGTTTTCTTTAGGAGATAATTTATAAGACAAAGTAATTTAATTTCATTAACATTTTGGAATAGATTTTAATAACCTAACTTTAATGAATGATATTTAAATTTTAGGTTAAATATTAGTGCACTGTTTTTTGGGTTTTTTTTTTTTTTAATAAAGCAGTTGAATCCTAAATGGGGAACTTTACTTTTTTATTGACTGTGTTTTTTTTGTAACATGCTTATTAAACATTTCAAAGCCTATGCATGCAATTTGAAATGCAGCATATTACAACAATGTGTGCATTTGACTAAATTTCTTATCTGGAACCCAAACTCAAGTTGGAAAGACCTTATGTAAAGATTTAATATTAAACTTCAATATAACAGCAGCATGTAATTGATATGTTGTCACAGAATTTTTATACTGATATAAAATTCACATAACATAAAATTAACCATTAAGCATCTTAAGTGTATAATTCAGCGGTATTTAGTACATTCACCGTGTTGTGCAACCACTACTTCTCTCTAGTTTCAAGATATTTTTATCACCCCAAAAGGAAACACCTATCTGTTGAGCAGTTGCTCCCTAGTTTCCCCTTCCCCAGCTCCTGGCAACCACTAGTCTGCTTTTTATTTCTGTGGATTTGCCTAGTGTGGGTGTTTCATATAAATGAAATCAAATAATATGTCATCCTTTGTGTCTGGTTTCTTCACTTAGCAAAATATTTTTGAGGTTCATTTATGTTATGGCATGTATCAGTTCTTCCTTACTTTTAATGGCTGAATAATATTTGATTGTGATTATATACTACATTTTGCTTTTTCATTCTTCTGTTGATGGAAATCTGGGTTGTTTCTACCTCTTAGCTATTGAGAATAGTACTGCTGCGAACATAAGTGTGTAAAGTTTCCTTGAGACCCTGTGTTTTGTTCTTTTGGATATGTACTGTATTAAACTGGGTTCTCCAGTATTATTACATATATAATACATATATATAAAACCATAAGGAATTGTATATATATATTTTGTATATATGAATTATATATGTGTGTATGTATGTGTGTGTGTGTGTGTGTGTGTGTGTGTGTGTG
>NW_007044850.1:9525-11179 GCF_000164805.1 Carlito syrichta
TAAGTTTCAGTCTGAAAGCAGTAGAAGACCAGAGTGCCAGCTCAAAGACAATCAAGAAAATAGAAAAAATTACTTCTTAGTCAGCTGTTTATTCCACTCAGGCCTTCAGTGAATTGGATGAGGTTTATCAGTTTATCTATTCAAATGTCAGTCTCATCCAGAAACATCCTCATGGACATACCCAGAAATAATGTTTGACTAGATGTCTGAGCACCCCATAGCACAGTATAGATGACACATAAAATTAAACTTTGCATATAAGAAGTGGAATTGCTGTATCGTATGGTAACTCTGTTTTTAATTTTTTGAGCAACTGCCATACTGTTTTCCATAGAGGCTGTCATTTTATTTGCAGTGGTGTTTATTTGCATTTCCCTAATAATTAGTGATGTTGAGCATCTTTTTATATGTTTGTGGGCCATCTGTATATCGTCTTTAGAGAAATGTCCATCTAAAAAAAGTACTTTTCCCTACTTTTTAATCAGGCTATTTTATTTTTTCCTTGTTTAATTGTAGGAGCTCATATATATATATATATATATTTTTTTTTTTTCTGGATATTAACTCCATATTCAGGGGTGCCAAAAAATGTATACACATTTTATGAGATATGCATTGTTTTTTGAATTAAATTATGGTAGCATGACTTTCAACTGCAATTCTGTCATTTTCTTTGACAGCCCTGCCTGTCACATGGTGACATTAGAATTCATTTGATTAATGCCATCTTTTGAGTGAATGTCACACTTAAAATGTGTACAAATTTTGTTGGCATCCCGGATATATAATATCCAAATATTCTCTCCCATTCCATAGGCCATGATCTAACTTTGCAGTCCTGCAAGAGGTCTAGCTATTAGCCTGTGACTCAAAGTTCTAACTCCACTTAAAATCATGTTTTATTTTATTTTATGTTTTAATTTTACAATCAGGGAGTACACATGAATGCTCATTACGTGGACATACTATGTAGTGGTGGAGATGGGATCACAGGTGGCCCACTCCGCAGACAGTGTACATTTCACCCCATAGGTAGTTTCTGAACCCTAACTCTCCTTCTCTTCCCCACTTCTTGGTGTCCCCAGTGTCTATTATTTCCATGTTTGTGACCATTTAGCTCCCACATATGAGTGACGACATGAGGTATTTGGTTTTCTATTTCTGCTATTTGGTATCTGGCTAGCTTAAGTTCTCCAGAAAAGAGAAGCCACTTTTACCAGACGTGACATTCCAAGAGTTAGAGATTACTTCCAAGAAGTCAAGGATAAAACCAGCCTTTTCTTTAGGCCAAGGGATAAGATAGACAAGTGGAACCTCATTAAACTGACAAACTTCTGCAAAGCCAAAGAAACCATCAAGAGAGCAGGGAGACAGCCTACAGACTGGGAAAAAGTATTTGCCAGCTCCAGGTCTGACAAAGGCTTAACATCTTGGATCTATAAGGAACCCAAACATGCTGAAAGGAAAAAAACAAACAACCCCATTATAAAATGGGCAAAAGATATGAACAGACACTTCACAAAGGAAGACATCCAAGCAACCAACAGACACATGAAGAGATGCTCAACCTCACTAATCATCAGGGATATGCAAATTAAAACTACACTGAGATACCACCTAACTCCAGTCAGAATGGCAATTATCAATAACTCAA